>NW_025726960.1:100000-104589 GCF_021461385.2 Schistocerca piceifrons | reverse complement strand
CTTTCCTTACAACAACGTGTAACCTAACCTAACCTAACCTATGAACCTAACCTATGTTGTACCTTAACCTAACCTATGTTGTACCTTAACCTAACCTATGTTGTACCTTAACCTAACCTATGTTGTACCTTAACCTAACCTATGTTGTACCTTAACCTAACCTATGTTGTACCTTAACCTAACCTATGTTGTGCCTTAACCTAACCTATGTTGTGCCTTAACCTAACCTATGTTGTGCCTTAACCTAACCTATGTTGTGCCTTAACCTAACCTATGTTGTGCCTTAACCTAACCTATGTTGTGCCTTAACCTAACCTATGTTGTGCCTTAACCTAACCCATGTTGTGCCTTAACCTAACCCATGTTGTGCCTTAACCTAACCCATGTTGTGCCTTAACCTAACCCATGTTGTGCCTTAACCTAACCCATGTTGTGCCTTAACCTAACCCATGTTGTGCCTTAACCTAACCCATGTTGTGCCTTAACCTAACCCATGTTGTGCCTTAACCTAACCCATGTTGTGCCTTAACCTAACCCATGTTGTGCCTTAACCTAACCCATGTTGTGCCTTAACCTAACCCATGTTGTGCCTTAACCTAACCCATGTTGTGCCTTAACCTAACCCATGTTGTGCCTTAACCTAACCCATGTTGTGCCTTAACCTAACCCATGTTGTGCCTTAACCTAACCCATGTTGTGCCTTAACCTAACCCATGTTGTGCCTTAACCTAACCCATGTTGTGCCTTAACCTAACCCATGTTGTGCCTTAACCTAACCCATGTTGTGCCTTAACCTAACCCATGTTGTGCCTTAACCTAACCTATGTTGTGCCTTAACCTAACCCATGTTGTGCCTTAACCTAACCCATGTTGTGCCTTAACCTAACCCATGTTGTGCCTTAACCTAACCCATGTTGTGCCTTAACCTAACCCATGTTGTGCCTTAACCTAACCCATGTTGTGCCTTAACCTAACCCATGTTGTGCCTTAACCTAACCCATGTTGTGCCTTAACCTAACCCATGTTGTGCCTTAACCTAACCCATGTTGTGCCTTAACCTAACCCATGTTGTGCCTTAACCTAACCCATGTCGTGCCTTAACCTAACCCATGTCGTGCCTTAACCTAACCCACGTCGTGCCTTAACCTAACCCACGTTGTCGCCTAACGTAACCCACGTTGTCGCCTAAACCTGCTCTGTAATTGTTATACGACTCGTTCAATTAGTGTAGTGTTGCCCACCCGCAACCCTCGCAATATAGTTCGCTACTCGCACTCCCCGCTCCCCTGTGTATCGCTTCATGTTAAACACCTTGCAAGTCTTGCTCACTTTCCACATGCTCCTGCTGTACACTGTAATGTGGATGGCAGCAGGACGTACATGCCGCCCCTCCCCACGTCCCCACCTTGCCCCCTGCCTTCGCAAGCTGGTTGGTGAGAACTTTGCATGTTCAATGCCCTCCGCATGCGACGTACTCAGGCTACGTTGTGGTGCGGCCTGTGTCAACTGTCCGCTAATGTCGTACGCGTAAACCACAATCTGTACTGCACATTCGTCCTTATGTACTGAATGATACATCGTGGCACATGTGTGACCGTACAACGACTGCGCCCAAAAACGGCGGACCATACAGTGCAAATATTGTGCACGCAGCTACGTGTCGTCTCCCTATGAGAGCTGGATTGCAGTGTGGTACGCCATAGAGACGTGTGGGAGGAACGGACGCCGTGGATGGCGATCAGCATGAGCTGTCTGTTGATGTATTCGGACCTAGTCGTCTCTCCTCACACACCGTGATGGCATGGTGCACCGCGTTCCATATCTGCGACATGCTACAGAGGCCGGTTGACAGTCGTTCGAGCAATGGACATCGCATACGTACGGGGGCCACCTTCCACGTATTGTCTAGGCGTGCACATTTTGTTGCGTGTATGTGGGCAGACGTAGTGTGGCGTGACACCTGACACAGGCATGCAATAATCGTGGAAGTTGCAAATGGCGATGGACGCCTGCGTTTTCTGGTGAAGTTACGCAAATGAACAAATGGTAACCTGTTGTGGTGCGGTTGTTCTCGCTAGGGGTGAATCGGTGATGGCGACGATAGGTTGAGGTACTAACCGGTTGTTCCAGCGATACCCACCATGCCGACGAAACTGAACGGCATCTGGGTGTGAAGCGATACGCGGCGGTGGCTGGGTGGGACCGTCCCCGGCCGGTGAGGGGGCGCCTCCCGGCGTGCTGGCCGCGCGGTGCGTGGGCGCACGCGCTACAGCCGGCTGGTGGGGGCGGCCAGTGGCAGGCGCGCCGGCCGACGGACGCGGCAGGCGTCGCAGCTGCGCGCCGGCGCACCCTGCGCGCGGCGCCGTGCGGCCAAAGTAGGTCCTCGCGGGCCCGGTGCGAAGCGCGGTGGACATCTTCAGTGTGCTGGTCCGATTGAGGACTGTGTGCGTTGAGGATGCGCTGCCGCCCGGCGCTCGGCGCCGCGACGCCGTCTGCTGCTCGGTCGCCCCAGCGGTTCTCGCTGGTGGTTTGTATCGCAGCTGTGCGGATGTGTTGGCGCGTGCGCTGTGCTGGGAGAGTTCGCTTCGGCACCCAAGTGGGGCTTTTGTCCTTCTGTGGCGCTGGCGTTGGAGCTGCCGGTCACCGTAGGTGGCGCGTGTTGTCTCCCGCCGGCAATGCCACGACAGCACGCTCCCGGGCCTCTGTCGGCAGCGGCAAGCTCAGTTGGGAGCACGGGTGGTCGCACCGAAAGCGTCTACTCGCCTAACTCCGGGCGATTGCGCCTCTCTCGAACCCGACCAAGTACTTGGGACGGCGCTGCGCGCCGCCGGGACCTGAGAGGGTTTCGAGGTGTATTGTGCAGGGGAGCTCAGCCTCCTCCTGTTTGCAGAATGATTGAGCGGACGCTTGCGTGTTCGCGCGGGCCCCCGGGACACACTCCCGGGCGGCCGGCTGCTCAGCTCTAGTTGACGCAGCTCCCTGGTTGATCCTGCCAGTAGTCATATGCTTGTCTCAAAGATTAAGCCATGCATGTCTCAGTACAAGCCGCATTAAGGTGAAACCGCGAATGGCTCATTAAATCAGTTATGGTTCCTTAGATCGTACCCACGTTACTTGGATAACTGTGGTAATTCTAGAGCTAATACATGCAAACAGAGTCCCGACCAGAGATGGAAGGGACGCTTTTATTAGATCAAAACCAATCGGTCGGCTCGTCCGGTCCGTTTGCCTTGGTGACTCTGAATAACTTTGGGCTGATCGCACGGTCCTCGTACCGGCGACGCATCTTTCAAATGTCTGCCTTATCAACTGTCGATGGTAGGTTCTGCGCCTACCATGGTTGTAACGGGTAACGGGGAATCAGGGTTCGATTCCGGAGAGGGAGCCTGAGAAACGGCTACCACATCCAAGGAAGGCAGCAGGCGCGCAAATTACCCACTCCCGGCACGGGGAGGTAGTGACGAAAAATAACGATACGGGACTCATCCGAGGCCCCGTAATCGGAATGAGTACACTTTAAATCCTTTAACGAGTATCTATTGGAGGGCAAGTCTGGTGCCAGCAGCCGCGGTAATTCCAGCTCCAATAGCGTATATTAAAGTTGTTGCGGTTAAAAAGCTCGTAGTTGGATTTGTGTCCCACGCTGTTGGTTCACCGCCCGTCGGTGTTTAACTGGCATGTATCGTGGGACGTCCTGCCGGTGGGGCGAGCCGAAGGCGTGCGACCGCCCCGTGCGTGCTCGTGCGTCCCGAGGCGGACCCCGTTGAAATCCTACCAGGGTGCTCTTTATTGAGTGTCTCGGTGGGCCGGCACGTTTACTTTGAACAAATTAGAGTGCTTAAAGCAGGCAAGCCCGCCTGAATACTGTGTGCATGGAATAATGGAATAGGACCTCGGTTCTATTTTGTTGGTTTTCGGAACCCGAGGTAATGATTAATAGGGACAGGCGGGGGCATTCGTATTGCGACGTTAGAGGTGAAATTCTTGGATCGTCGCAAGACGAACAGAAGCGAAAGCATTTGCCAAGTATGTTTTCATTAATCAAGAACGAAAGTTAGAGGTTCGAAGGCGATCAGATACCGCCCTAGTTCTAACCATAAACGATGCCAGCCAGCGATCCGCCGCAGTTCCTCCGATGACTCGGCGGGCAGCCTCCGGGAAACCAAAGCTTTTGGGTTCCGGGGGAAGTATGGTTGCAAAGCTGAAACTTAAAGGAATTGACGGAAGGGCACCACCAGGAGTGGAGCCTGCGGCTTAATTTGACTCAACACGGGAAACCTCACCAGGCCCGGACACCGGAAGGATTGACAGATTGATAGCTCTTTCTTGATTCGGTGGGTGGTGGTGCATGGCCGTTCTTAGTTGGTGGAGCGATTTGTCTGGTTAATTCCGATAACGAACGAGACTCTAGCCTGCTAACTAGTCGCGTGACATCCTTCGTGCTGTCAGCGATTACTTTTCTTCTTAGAGGGACAGGCGGCTTCTAGCCGCACGAGATTGAGCAATAACAGGTCTGTGATGCCCTTAGATGTTCTGGGCCGCACGCGCGCTACACTGAAGGAATCAGCGTGTCTTCCTAGGCCGAAAGG
>NW_025726960.1:90000-92500 GCF_021461385.2 Schistocerca piceifrons | reverse complement strand
CCTAACCCATGTTGTGCCTTAACCTAACCCATGTTGTGCCTTAACCTAACCCATGTTGTGCCTTAACCTAACCCATGTTGTGCCTTAACCTAACCCATGTTGTGCCTTAACCTAACCCATGTTGTGCCTTAACCTAACCCATGTTGTGCCTTAACCTAACCCATGTTGTGCCTTAACCTAACCCATGTTGTGCCTTAACCTAACCCATGTTGTGCCTTAACCTAACCCATGTTGTGCCTTAACCTAACCCATGTTGTGCCTTAACCTAACCCATGTTGTGCCTTAACCTAACCCATGTTGTGCCTTAACCTAACCCATGTTGTGCCTTAACCTAACCCATGTTGTGCCTTAACCTAACCCATGTTGTGCCTTAACCTAACCCATGTTGTGCCTTAACCTAACCTATGTTGTGCCTTAACCTAACCTATGTTGTGCCTTAACCTAACCCATGTTGTGCCTTAACCTAACCCATGTTGTGCCTTAACCTAACCCATGTTGTGCCTTAACCTAACCCATGTTGTGCCTTAACCTAACCCATGTTGTGCCTTAACCTAACCCATGTTGTGCCTTAACCTAACCCATGTTGTGCCTTAACCTAACCCATGTTGTGCCTTAACCTAACCCATGTTGTGCCTTAACCTAACCCATGTTGTGCCTTAACCTAACCCATGTTGTGCCTTAACCTAACCCATGTTGTGCCTTAACCTAACCCATGTTGTGCCTTAACCTAACCCATGTCGTGCCTTAACCTAACCCATGTCGTGCCTTAACCTAACCCACGTCGTGCCTTAACCTAACCCACGTTGTCGCCTAACGTAACCCACGTTGTCGCCTAAACCTGCTCTGTAATTGTTATACGACTCGTTCAATTAGTGTAGTGTTGCCCACCCGCAACCCTCGCAATATAGTTCGCTACTCGCACTCCCCGCTCCCCTGTGTATCGCTTCATGTTAAACACCTTGCAAGTCTTGCTCACTTTCCACATGCTCCTGCTGTACACTGTAATGTGGATGGCAGCAGGACGTACATGCCGCCCCTCCCCACGTCCCCACCTTGCCCCCTGCCTTCGCAAGCTGGTTGGTGAGAACTTTGCATGTTCAATGCCCTCCGCATGCGACGTACTCAGGCTACGTTGTGGTGCGGCCTGTGTCAACTGTCCGCTAATGTCGTACGCGTAAACCACAATCTGTACTGCACATTCGTCCTTATGTACTGAATGATACATCGTGGCACATGTGTGACCGTACAACGACTGCGCCCAAAAACGGCGGACCATACAGTGCAAATATTGTGCACGCAGCTACGTGTCGTCTCCCTATGAGAGCTGGATTGCAGTGTGGTACGCCATAGAGACGTGTGGGAGGAACGGACGCCGTGGATGGCGATCAGCATGAGCTGTCTGTTGATGTATTCGGACCTAGTCGTCTCTCCTCACACACCGTGATGGCATGGTGCACCGCGTTCCATATCTGCGACATGCTACAGAGGCCGGTTGACAGTCGTTCGAGCAATGGACATCGCATACGTACGGGGGCCACCTTCCACGTATTGTCTAGGCGTGCACATTTTGTTGCGTGTATGTGGGCAGACGTAGTGTGGCGTGACACCTGACACAGGCATGCAATAATCGTGGAAGTTGCAAATGGCGATGGACGCCTGCGTTTTCTGGTGAAGTTACGCAAATGAACAAATGGTAACCTGTTGTGGTGCGGTTGTTCTCGCTAGGGGTGAATCGGTGATGGCGACGATAGGTTGAGGTACTAACCGGTTGTTCCAGCGATACCCACCATGCCGACGAAACTGAACGGCATCTGGGTGTGAAGCGATACGCGGCGGTGGCTGGGTGGGACCGTCCCCGGCCGGTGAGGGGGCGCCTCCCGGCGTGCTGGCCGCGCGGTGCGTGGGCGCACGCGCTACAGCCGGCTGGTGGGGGCGGCCAGTGGCAGGCGCGCCGGCCGACGGACGCGGCAGGCGTCGCAGCTGCGCGCCGGCGCACCCTGCGCGCGGCGCCGTGCGGCCAAAGTAGGTCCTCGCGGGCCCGGTGCGAAGCGCGGTGGACATCTTCAGTGTGCTGGTCCGATTGAGGACTGTGTGCGTTGAGGATGCGCTGCCGCCCGGCGCTCGGCGCCGCGACGCCGTCTGCTGCTCGGTCGCCCCAGCGGTTCTCGCTGGTGGTTTGTATCGCAGCTGTGCGGATGTGTTGGCGCGTGCGCTGTGCTGGGAGAGTTCGCTTCGGCACCCAAGTGGGGCTTTTGTCCTTCTGTGGCGCTGGCGTTGGAGCTGCCGGTCACCGTAGGTGGCGCGTGTTGTCTCCCGCCGGCAATGCCACGACAGCACGCTCCCGGGCCTCTGTCGGCAGCGGCAAGCTCAGTTGGGAGCACGGGTGGTCGCACCGAAAGCGTCTACTCGCCTAACTCCGGGCGATTGCGCCTCTCTCGAACCCGACCAAGTACTTGGGACGGCGCTGCGCGCCGCCGGGACCTGAGAGGGTTTCGAGGTG
>NW_025726960.1:75000-80000 GCF_021461385.2 Schistocerca piceifrons | reverse complement strand
ACGCGATCGCGTTGCTCACTGTACGGCGTCCGATACCGAGCCATCAGCATGTCGGTCCCCATGCGCGTTGCACTCGCACTCGCAGTCGCAAAAACGTGGGGCAAATATATTACGCGGAAGAGTTATAACAGACCGAGCCCCACTGCATGAGGGGAGTCTTTGTCACTAATGTACACAGATGGAACATTTTGGACTGGAACCAGATTACCCGTACACACGGCGCTGATTAGTAATCAATGCAGAGCCATCAAACTACAGAATATATATACAACTGTCCGTATACATGCTGAAAGAGTCTGCCCACAATGGGAACCACACGTCAGCCAGCCACTCTGATCACGCACCACTCTCTGCTTCTAACGGGCGCACATACAATATGTAAGCACCAGCATGGAACAACATCCAGTGCATCCTCTCCGCCACATTACACAATCCACACTATCACAACCAGACCAGGAGGTCCATGCGGAAAATACAATATCCCACCCTTTCGACATCCACCATTGCGCAGATCAGGCACCAACACCCACACATGTCCTATACAACGGTGCACCCAACATCACAATAGTACCTCCTGTCACAGCGCACAAACAATGACATGAGTCAAAGACACAGGTCTGACACAAGCATAGAATTGGAGCGCCGCCTCTAATAAGCCAAAGGTGCATCCTGACGTGACAAATCTGATCATGTCACAAGCATTCACTTACTATAATCACTATCAACGAACCTGCCGCCCCCGCCCCCCCCTACACCTTTCCTTACAACAACGTGTAACCTAACCTAACCTAACCTATGTTGTACCTTAACCTAACCTATGTTGTACCTTAACCTAACCTATGTTGTACCTTAACCTAACCTATGTTGTACCTTAACCTAACCTATGTTGTACCTTAACCTAACCTATGTTGTGCCTTAACCTAACCTATGTTGTGCCTTAACCTAACCTATGTTGTGCCTTAACCTAACCTATGTTGTGCCTTAACCTAACCTATGTTGTGCCTTAACCTAACCTATGTTGTGCCTTAACCTAACCTATGTTGTGCCTTAACCTAACCTATGTTGTGCCTTAACCTAACCTATGTTGTGCCTTAACCTAACCCATGTTGTGCCTTAACCTAACCCATGTTGTGCCTTAACCTAACCCATGTTGTGCCTTAACCTAACCCATGTTGTGCCTTAACCTAACCCATGTTGTGCCTTAACCTAACCCATGTTGTGCCTTAACCTAACCCATGTTGTGCCTTAACCTAACCCATGTTGTGCCTTAACCTAACCCATGTTGTGCCTTAACCTAACCCATGTTGTGCCTTAACCTAACCCATGTTGTGCCTTAACCTAACCCATGTTGTGCCTTAACCTAACCCATGTTGTGCCTTAACCTAACCCATGTTGTGCCTTAACCTAACCCATGTTGTGCCTTAACCTAACCCATGTTGTGCCTTAACCTAACCCATGTTGTGCCTTAACCTAACCTATGTTGTGCCTTAACCTAACCCATGTTGTGCCTTAACCTAACCCATGTTGTGCCTTAACCTAACCCATGTTGTGCCTTAACCTAACCCATGTTGTGCCTTAACCTAACCCATGTTGTGCCTTAACCTAACCCATGTTGTGCCTTAACCTAACCCATGTTGTGCCTTAACCTAACCCATGTTGTGCCTTAACCTAACCCATGTTGTGCCTTAACCTAACCCATGTTGTGCCTTAACCTAACCCATGTTGTGCCTTAACCTAACCCATGTTGTGCCTTAACCTAACCCATGTTGTGCCTTAACCTAACCCATGTTGTGCCTTAACCTAACCCATGTTGTGCCTTAACCTAACCCATGTCGTGCCTTAACCTAACCCACGTCGTGCCTTAACCTAACCCACGTTGTCGCCTAACGTAACCCACGTTGTCGCCTAAACCTGCTCTGTAATTGTTATACGACTCGTTCAATTAGTGTAGTGTTGCCCACCCGCAACCCTCGCAATATAGTTCGCTACTCGCACTCCCCGCTCCCCTGTGTATCGCTTCATGTTAAACACCTTGCAAGTCTTGCTCACTTTCCACATGCTCCTGCTGTACACTGTAATGTGGATGGCAGCAGGACGTACATGCCGCCCCTCCCCACGTCCCCACCTTGCCCCCTGCCTTCGCAAGCTGGTTGGTGAGAACTTTGCATGTTCAATGCCCTCCGCATGCGACGTACTCAGGCTACGTTGTGGTGCGGCCTGTGTCAACTGTCCGCTAATGTCGTACGCGTAAACCACAATCTGTACTGCACATTCGTCCTTATGTACTGAATGATACATCGTGGCACATGTGTGACCGTACAACGACTGCGCCCAAAAACGGCGGACCATACAGTGCAAATATTGTGCACGCAGCTACGTGTCGTCTCCCTATGAGAGCTGGATTGCAGTGTGGTACGCCATAGAGACGTGTGGGAGGAACGGACGCCGTGGATGGCGATCAGCATGAGCTGTCTGTTGATGTATTCGGACCTAGTCGTCTCTCCTCACACACCGTGATGGCATGGTGCACCGCGTTCCATATCTGCGACATGCTACAGAGGCCGGTTGACAGTCGTTCGAGCAATGGACATCGCATACGTACGGGGGCCACCTTCCACGTATTGTCTAGGCGTGCACATTTTGTTGCGTGTATGTGGGCAGACGTAGTGTGGCGTGACACCTGACACAGGCATGCAATAATCGTGGAAGTTGCAAATGGCGATGGACGCCTGCGTTTTCTGGTGAAGTTACGCAAATGAACAAATGGTAACCTGTTGTGGTGCGGTTGTTCTCGCTAGGGGTGAATCGGTGATGGCGACGATAGGTTGAGGTACTAACCGGTTGTTCCAGCGATACCCACCATGCCGACGAAACTGAACGGCATCTGGGTGTGAAGCGATACGCGGCGGTGGCTGGGTGGGACCGTCCCCGGCCGGTGAGGGGGCGCCTCCCGGCGTGCTGGCCGCGCGGTGCGTGGGCGCACGCGCTACAGCCGGCTGGTGGGGGCGGCCAGTGGCAGGCGCGCCGGCCGACGGACGCGGCAGGCGTCGCAGCTGCGCGCCGGCGCACCCTGCGCGCGGCGCCGTGCGGCCAAAGTAGGTCCTCGCGGGCCCGGTGCGAAGCGCGGTGGACATCTTCAGTGTGCTGGTCCGATTGAGGACTGTGTGCGTTGAGGATGCGCTGCCGCCCGGCGCTCGGCGCCGCGACGCCGTCTGCTGCTCGGTCGCCCCAGCGGTTCTCGCTGGTGGTTTGTATCGCAGCTGTGCGGATGTGTTGGCGCGTGCGCTGTGCTGGGAGAGTTCGCTTCGGCACCCAAGTGGGGCTTTTGTCCTTCTGTGGCGCTGGCGTTGGAGCTGCCGGTCACCGTAGGTGGCGCGTGTTGTCTCCCGCCGGCAATGCCACGACAGCACGCTCCCGGGCCTCTGTCGGCAGCGGCAAGCTCAGTTGGGAGCACGGGTGGTCGCACCGAAAGCGTCTACTCGCCTAACTCCGGGCGATTGCGCCTCTCTCGAACCCGACCAAGTACTTGGGACGGCGCTGCGCGCCGCCGGGACCTGAGAGGGTTTCGAGGTGTATTGTGCAGGGGAGCTCAGCCTCCTCCTGTTTGCAGAATGATTGAGCGGACGCTTGCGTGTTCGCGCGGGCCCCCGGGACACACTCCCGGGCGGCCGGCTGCTCAGCTCTAGTTGACGCAGCTCCCTGGTTGATCCTGCCAGTAGTCATATGCTTGTCTCAAAGATTAAGCCATGCATGTCTCAGTACAAGCCGCATTAAGGTGAAACCGCGAATGGCTCATTAAATCAGTTATGGTTCCTTAGATCGTACCCACGTTACTTGGATAACTGTGGTAATTCTAGAGCTAATACATGCAAACAGAGTCCCGACCAGAGATGGAAGGGACGCTTTTATTAGATCAAAACCAATCGGTCGGCTCGTCCGGTCCGTTTGCCTTGGTGACTCTGAATAACTTTGGGCTGATCGCACGGTCCTCGTACCGGCGACGCATCTTTCAAATGTCTGCCTTATCAACTGTCGATGGTAGGTTCTGCGCCTACCATGGTTGTAACGGGTAACGGGGAATCAGGGTTCGATTCCGGAGAGGGAGCCTGAGAAACGGCTACCACATCCAAGGAAGGCAGCAGGCGCGCAAATTACCCACTCCCGGCACGGGGAGGTAGTGACGAAAAATAACGATACGGGACTCATCCGAGGCCCCGTAATCGGAATGAGTACACTTTAAATCCTTTAACGAGTATCTATTGGAGGGCAAGTCTGGTGCCAGCAGCCGCGGTAATTCCAGCTCCAATAGCGTATATTAAAGTTGTTGCGGTTAAAAAGCTCGTAGTTGGATTTGTGTCCCACGCTGTTGGTTCACCGCCCGTCGGTGTTTAACTGGCATGTATCGTGGGACGTCCTGCCGGTGGGGCGAGCCGAAGGCGTGCGACCGCCCCGTGCGTGCTCGTGCGTCCCGAGGCGGACCCCGTTGAAATCCTACCAGGGTGCTCTTTATTGAGTGTCTCGGTGGGCCGGCACGTTTACTTTGAACAAATTAGAGTGCTTAAAGCAGGCAAGCCCGCCTGAATACTGTGTGCATGGAATAATGGAATAGGACCTCGGTTCTATTTTGTTGGTTTTCGGAACCCGAGGTAATGATTAATAGGGACAGGCGGGGGCATTCGTATTGCGACGTTAGAGGTGAAATTCTTGGATCGTCGCAAGACGAACAGAAGCGAAAGCATTTGCCAAGTATGTTTTCATTAATCAAGAACGAAAGTTAGAGGTTCGAAGGCGATCAGATACCGCCCTAGTTCTAACCATAAACGATGCCAGCCAGCGATCCGCCGCAGTTCCTCCGATGACTCGGCGGGCAGCCTCCGGGAAACCAAAGCTTTTGGGTTCCGGGGGAAGTATGGTTGCAAAGCTGAAACTTAAAGGAATTGACGGAAGGGCACCACCAGGAGTGGAGCCTGCGGCTTAATTTGACTCAACACGGGAAACCT
>NW_025726960.1:65000-67500 GCF_021461385.2 Schistocerca piceifrons | reverse complement strand
CCTAACCTATGTTGTACCTTAACCTAACCTATGTTGTACCTTAACCTAACCTATGTTGTACCTTAACCTAACCTATGTTGTACCTTAACCTAACCTATGTTGTACCTTAACCTAACCTATGTTGTGCCTTAACCTAACCTATGTTGTGCCTTAACCTAACCTATGTTGTGCCTTAACCTAACCTATGTTGTGCCTTAACCTAACCTATGTTGTGCCTTAACCTAACCTATGTTGTGCCTTAACCTAACCTATGTTGTGCCTTAACCTAACCCATGTTGTGCCTTAACCTAACCCATGTTGTGCCTTAACCTAACCCATGTTGTGCCTTAACCTAACCCATGTTGTGCCTTAACCTAACCCATGTTGTGCCTTAACCTAACCCATGTTGTGCCTTAACCTAACCCATGTTGTGCCTTAACCTAACCCATGTTGTGCCTTAACCTAACCCATGTTGTGCCTTAACCTAACCCATGTTGTGCCTTAACCTAACCCATGTTGTGCCTTAACCTAACCCATGTTGTGCCTTAACCTAACCCATGTTGTGCCTTAACCTAACCCATGTTGTGCCTTAACCTAACCCATGTTGTGCCTTAACCTAACCCATGTTGTGCCTTAACCTAACCCATGTTGTGCCTTAACCTAACCCATGTTGTGCCTTAACCTAACCCATGTTGTGCCTTAACCTAACCCATGTTGTGCCTTAACCTAACCTATGTTGTGCCTTAACCTAACCTATGTTGTGCCTTAACCTAACCCATGTTGTGCCTTAACCTAACCCATGTTGTGCCTTAACCTAACCCATGTTGTGCCTTAACCTAACCCATGTTGTGCCTTAACCTAACCCATGTTGTGCCTTAACCTAACCCATGTTGTGCCTTAACCTAACCCATGTTGTGCCTTAACCTAACCCATGTTGTGCCTTAACCTAACCCATGTTGTGCCTTAACCTAACCCATGTTGTGCCTTAACCTAACCCATGTTGTGCCTTAACCTAACCCATGTTGTGCCTTAACCTAACCCATGTTGTGCCTTAACCTAACCCATGTCGTGCCTTAACCTAACCCATGTCGTGCCTTAACCTAACCCACGTCGTGCCTTAACCTAACCCACGTTGTCGCCTAACGTAACCCACGTTGTCGCCTAAACCTGCTCTGTAATTGTTATACGACTCGTTCAATTAGTGTAGTGTTGCCCACCCGCAACCCTCGCAATATAGTTCGCTACTCGCACTCCCCGCTCCCCTGTGTATCGCTTCATGTTAAACACCTTGCAAGTCTTGCTCACTTTCCACATGCTCCTGCTGTACACTGTAATGTGGATGGCAGCAGGACGTACATGCCGCCCCTCCCCACGTCCCCACCTTGCCCCCTGCCTTCGCAAGCTGGTTGGTGAGAACTTTGCATGTTCAATGCCCTCCGCATGCGACGTACTCAGGCTACGTTGTGGTGCGGCCTGTGTCAACTGTCCGCTAATGTCGTACGCGTAAACCACAATCTGTACTGCACATTCGTCCTTATGTACTGAATGATACATCGTGGCACATGTGTGACCGTACAACGACTGCGCCCAAAAACGGCGGACCATACAGTGCAAATATTGTGCACGCAGCTACGTGTCGTCTCCCTATGAGAGCTGGATTGCAGTGTGGTACGCCATAGAGACGTGTGGGAGGAACGGACGCCGTGGATGGCGATCAGCATGAGCTGTCTGTTGATGTATTCGGACCTAGTCGTCTCTCCTCACACACCGTGATGGCATGGTGCACCGCGTTCCATATCTGCGACATGCTACAGAGGCCGGTTGACAGTCGTTCGAGCAATGGACATCGCATACGTACGGGGGCCACCTTCCACGTATTGTCTAGGCGTGCACATTTTGTTGCGTGTATGTGGGCAGACGTAGTGTGGCGTGACACCTGACACAGGCATGCAATAATCGTGGAAGTTGCAAATGGCGATGGACGCCTGCGTTTTCTGGTGAAGTTACGCAAATGAACAAATGGTAACCTGTTGTGGTGCGGTTGTTCTCGCTAGGGGTGAATCGGTGATGGCGACGATAGGTTGAGGTACTAACCGGTTGTTCCAGCGATACCCACCATGCCGACGAAACTGAACGGCATCTGGGTGTGAAGCGATACGCGGCGGTGGCTGGGTGGGACCGTCCCCGGCCGGTGAGGGGGCGCCTCCCGGCGTGCTGGCCGCGCGGTGCGTGGGCGCACGCGCTACAGCCGGCTGGTGGGGGCGGCCAGTGGCAGGCGCGCCGGCCGACGGACGCGGCAGGCGTCGCAGCTGCGCGCCGGCGCACCCTGCGCGCGGCGCCGTGCGGCCAAAGTAGGTCCTCGCGGGCCCGGTGCGAAGCGCGGTGGACATCTTCAGTGTGCTGGTCCGATTGAGGACTGTGTGCGTTGAGGATGCGCTGCCGCCCGGCGCTCGGCGCCGCGACGCCGTCTGCTGCTCGGTCGCCCCAGCGGTTCTCGCTGGTGGTTTGTATCGCAGCTGTG
>NW_025726960.1:57500-60000 GCF_021461385.2 Schistocerca piceifrons | reverse complement strand
CCGTTGGGCGAAAGGGAATCCGGTTCCTATTCCGGAACCCGGCAGCGGAACCGATACAAGTCGGGCCCCTCTTTTAGAGATGCTCGTCGGGGTAACCCAAAAGGACCCGGAGACGCCGTCGGGAGATCGGGGAAGAGTTTTCTTTTCTGCATGAGCGTTCGAGTTCCCTGGAATCCTCTAGCAGGGAGATAGGGTTTGGAACGCGAAGAGCACCGCAGTTGCGGCGGTGTCCCGATCTTCCCCTCGGACCTTGAAAATCCGGGAGAGGGCCACGTGGAGGTGTCGCGCCGGTTCGTACCCATATCCGCAGCAGGTCTCCAAGGTGAAGAGCCTCTAGTCGATAGAATAATGTAGGTAAGGGAAGTCGGCAAATTGGATCCGTAACTTCGGGATAAGGATTGGCTCTGAGGATCGGGGCGTGTCGGGCTTGGTCGGGAAGTGGGTCAGCGCTAACGTGCCGGGCCTGGGCGAGGTGAGTGCCGTAGGGGTGCCGGTAAGTGCGGGCGTTTAGCGCGGGCGTGGTCTGCTCTCGCCGTTGGTCGGCCTCGTGCTGGTCGGCGGTGCAGGATGCGCGCGCCTGCGCGGCGTTCGCGCCCCGGTGCTTCAACCTGCGTGCAGGATCCGAGCTCGGTCCCGTGCCTTGGCCTCCCACGGATCTTCCTTGCTGCGAGGCCGCGTCCGCCTTAGCGTGCTCCTCCGGGGGCGCGCGGGTGCGCGGATTCTCTTCGGCCGCCATTCAACGATCAACTCAGAACTGGCACGGACTGGGGGAATCCGACTGTCTAATTAAAACAAAGCATTGCGATGGCCCTAGCGGGTGTTGACGCAATGTGATTTCTGCCCAGTGCTCTGAATGTCAACGTGAAGAAATTCAAGCAAGCGCGGGTAAACGGCGGGAGTAACTATGACTCTCTTAAGGTGGCCAAGTGGCGGCGGTGTGGCTGCATCCGGACTTGGCTTTTCGAAGTGCGGTCTTGATGTAGTCGTGCTGCTGCTGCGAGGTGCCTTCCTTGGGTTATAGTTACAGGGAGAGTGATGCGCAATACATGGGCCTAGCCCTCTTAGCCTCTCCTCTCCTGCGGTCTTCTCCCCTTCTCGTGGGCCCGCTGATTTTCGCAGAGTGGAAGACCGCACCAGGGGCTTGGGGGGGTTACCAGCCCCCCCTCGCATTATCCCTTTATAGTTGGGGGCAGCCGACAAGAAACAAGAGATGGTGGCCCTTCCGCTGAAGGTGCCACCCCAGCTACCCCAGCACCTATCCGGCCAACCGGCCGTAACGAAAATGCGATAGTTTGTGTAGCTCCCTTTGCTTGCAGTGAGTGCCACCGCACTTTTACCACGAAGAACGGTCTCGGGGTCCATCGCCGCCGCCAACACCCTGCGGCCGCCAACGCTGAGATCGTGACGGAGAGGCGTCGCGCGAGGTGGACGGAGGAAGAAGTCCTGTCGCTCGCCAAGGCAGAGGCCGAACTGTTCCTTGAGAGGGACGCCCGGTTCTTCTTTGTAAATCAAGAACTTACCAGGATGTTCCCCGACCGAACGCTTGAGGCAATCAAGTGCCGACGGCGGCAAGCTGCCCACAAGCAGCTCGTCCGCCAATTCATGGAGGCACTTGAGATCGGTCGGGGCGAAGAGCCGGCGTCCCGCCGTGGAGCAGCGAGCTCGCTGCCTGACGCGGGCGAGGCCGCTGCGCCGCCCGTCGACGCAGCCGAGGACTTCGCGGCCGACACCACCGGGCCGCCGCCGGAGGGGCCGACTGACGCCGCCATCTGGGAGCATCTGGCGGGGCTACCTGCTTCCGCCCAGCGTTTCTCTGCCCTGGATCGAGTCATTGGTCTGGGGCGGGGCACGCCGCCCGATGTCATCCTGGGCATGCTCCCGGATGCCCTTGCGTCGGTCGGGTCCAGGGGGGAGAGGTCGATCACCAGGACACAGCGGCCGCGCCAATCATCCAAGCGGCCGCCTGCCGCCCCGCCGCTGCAGAAGCGCAAGCGGCGCCGCTGGGAATACGCGCGCACACAGGACGCCTTCCGTAGGTCGCGTGCACGTTGCGTGCGCGGCTTGCTGGACGGCACCCTGCTGCAGCCGCCACCCGACATCCCCGGTCTGCTGGACTTCTGGGCGGACCTCTTCACGAAGAAGCCGATCTCCACCGCCGGCTTCATCCGTGACCGCCTTCTCCCGCACTCGGAGCCTGTCGCTCCTGAGTGCCTATGGGGGCCGGTCACACGTGAGGAGGTCGCTGCTGCCTTGCCGCCCAGGGGATCGGCAGCCGGGCCGGACGGCCTGACTCCAGCGGAGCTGCGGCGCCTGCCGCATGAAGTCCTGGTGAAACTCTTGAACCTCTTCCTCCTGGCCCGCGCCCTCCCCGAGCGTCTGCTTCGCGCCCGGACGTCACTTCTCCCCAAAACGGCTGCACCAACAACCCCCGCTGACTTTCGCCCCATTACGGTCTGCTCGGTGTTGGCGCGGACCTTTCACAAGGTTCTCGCGTCACGCC
>NW_025726960.1:47500-52500 GCF_021461385.2 Schistocerca piceifrons | reverse complement strand
ATCACGCACCACTCTCTGCTTCTAACGGGCGCACATACAATATGTAAGCACCAGCATGGAACAACATCCAGTGCATCCTCTCCGCCACATTACACAATCCACACTATCACAACCAGACCAGGAGGTCCATGCGGAAAATACAATATCCCACCCTTTCGACATCCACCATTGCGCAGATCAGGCACCAACACCCACACATGTCCTATACAACGGTGCACCCAACATCACAATAGTACCTCCTGTCACAGCGCACAAACAATGACATGAGTCAAAGACACAGGTCTGACACAAGCATAGAATTGGAGCGCCGCCTCTAATAAGCCAAAGGTGCATCCTGACGTGACAAATCTGATCATGTCACAAGCATTCACTTACTATAATCACTATCAACGAACCTGCCGCCCCCGCCCCCCCCTACACCTTTCCTTACAACAACGTGTAACCTAACCTAACCTAACCTATGTTGTACCTTAACCTAACCTATGTTGTACCTTAACCTAACCTATGTTGTACCTTAACCTAACCTATGTTGTACCTTAACCTAACCTATGTTGTGCCTTAACCTAACCTATGTTGTGCCTTAACCTAACCTATGTTGTGCCTTAACCTAACCTATGTTGTGCCTTAACCTAACCTATGTTGTGCCTTAACCTAACCTATGTTGTGCCTTAACCTAACCTATGTTGTGCCTTAACCTAACCTATGTTGTGCCTTAACCTAACCTATGTTGTGCCTTAACCTAACCTATGTTGTGCCTTAACCTAACCCATGTTGTGCCTTAACCTAACCCATGTTGTGCCTTAACCTAACCCATGTTGTGCCTTAACCTAACCCATGTTGTGCCTTAACCTAACCCATGTTGTGCCTTAACCTAACCCATGTTGTGCCTTAACCTAACCCATGTTGTGCCTTAACCTAACCCATGTTGTGCCTTAACCTAACCCATGTTGTGCCTTAACCTAACCCATGTTGTGCCTTAACCTAACCCATGTTGTGCCTTAACCTAACCCATGTTGTGCCTTAACCTAACCCATGTTGTGCCTTAACCTAACCCATGTTGTGCCTTAACCTAACCCATGTTGTGCCTTAACCTAACCCATGTTGTGCCTTAACCTAACCCATGTTGTGCCTTAACCTAACCCATGTTGTGCCTTAACCTAACCCATGTTGTGCCTTAACCTAACCTATGTTGTGCCTTAACCTAACCTATGTTGTGCCTTAACCTAACCCATGTTGTGCCTTAACCTAACCCATGTTGTGCCTTAACCTAACCCATGTTGTGCCTTAACCTAACCCATGTTGTGCCTTAACCTAACCCATGTTGTGCCTTAACCTAACCCATGTTGTGCCTTAACCTAACCCATGTTGTGCCTTAACCTAACCCATGTTGTGCCTTAACCTAACCCATGTTGTGCCTTAACCTAACCCATGTTGTGCCTTAACCTAACCCATGTTGTGCCTTAACCTAACCCACGTTGTGCCTTAACCTAACCCACGTTGTGCCTTAACCTAACCCACGTCGTGCCTTAACCTAACCCACGTCGTGCCTTAACCTAACCCACGTTGTCGCCTAACGTAACCCACGTTGTCGCCTAAACCTGCTCTGTAATTGTTATACGACTCGTTCAATTAGTGTAGTGTTGCCCACCCGCAACCCTCGCAATATAGTTCGCTACTCGCACTCCCCGCTCCCCTGTGTATCGCTTCATGTTAAACACCTTGCAAGTCTTGCTCACTTTCCACATGCTCCTGCTGTACACTGTAATGTGGATGGCAGCAGGACGTACATGCCGCCCCTCCCCACGTCCCCACCTTGCCCCCTGCCTTCGCAAGCTGGTTGGTGAGAACTTTGCATGTTCAATGCCCTCCGCATGCGACGTACTCAGGCTACGTTGTGGTGCGGCCTGTGTCAACTGTCCGCTAATGTCGTACGCGTAAACCACAATCTGTACTGCACATTCGTCCTTATGTACTGAATGATACATCGTGGCACATGTGTGACCGTACAACGACTGCGCCCAAAAACGGCGGACCATACAGTGCAAATATTGTGCACGCAGCTACGTGTCGTCTCCCTATGAGAGCTGGATTGCAGTGTGGTACGCCATAGAGACGTGTGGGAGGAACGGACGCCGTGGATGGCGATCAGCATGAGCTGTCTGTTGATGTATTCGGACCTAGTCGTCTCTCCTCACACACCGTGATGGCATGGTGCACCGCGTTCCATATCTGCGACATGCTACAGAGGCCGGTTGACAGTCGTTCGAGCAATGGACATCGCATACGTACGGGGGCCACCTTCCACGTATTGTCTAGGCGTGCACATTTTGTTGCGTGTATGTGGGCAGACGTAGTGTGGCGTGACACCTGACACAGGCATGCAATAATCGTGGAAGTTGCAAATGGCGATGGACGCCTGCGTTTTCTGGTGAAGTTACGCAAATGAACAAATGGTAACCTGTTGTGGTGCGGTTGTTCTCGCTAGGGGTGAATCGGTGATGGCGACGATAGGTTGAGGTACTAACCGGTTGTTCCAGCGATACCCACCATGCCGACGAAACTGAACGGCATCTGGGTGTGAAGCGATACGCGGCGGTGGCTGGGTGGGACCGTCCCCGGCCGGTGAGGGGGCGCCTCCCGGCGTGCTGGCCGCGCGGTGCGTGGGCGCACGCGCTACAGCCGGCTGGTGGGGGCGGCCAGTGGCAGGCGCGCCGGCCGACGGACGCGGCAGGCGTCGCAGCTGCGCGCCGGCGCACCCTGCGCGCGGCGCCGTGCGGCCAAAGTAGGTCCTCGCGGGCCCGGTGCGAAGCGCGGTGGACATCTTCAGTGTGCTGGTCCGATTGAGGACTGTGTGCGTTGAGGATGCGCTGCCGCCCGGCGCTCGGCGCCGCGACGCCGTCTGCTGCTCGGTCGCCCCAGCGGTTCTCGCTGGTGGTTTGTATCGCAGCTGTGCGGATGTGTTGGCGCGTGCGCTGTGCTGGGAGAGTTCGCTTCGGCACCCAAGTGGGGCTTTTGTCCTTCTGTGGCGCTGGCGTTGGAGCTGCCGGTCACCGTAGGTGGCGCGTGTTGTCTCCCGCCGGCAATGCCACGACAGCACGCTCCCGGGCCTCTGTCGGCAGCGGCAAGCTCAGTTGGGAGCACGGGTGGTCGCACCGAAAGCGTCTACTCGCCTAACTCCGGGCGATTGCGCCTCTCTCGAACCCGACCAAGTACTTGGGACGGCGCTGCGCGCCGCCGGGACCTGAGAGGGTTTCGAGGTGTATTGTGCAGGGGAGCTCAGCCTCCTCCTGTTTGCAGAATGATTGAGCGGACGCTTGCGTGTTCGCGCGGGCCCCCGGGACACACTCCCGGGCGGCCGGCTGCTCAGCTCTAGTTGACGCAGCTCCCTGGTTGATCCTGCCAGTAGTCATATGCTTGTCTCAAAGATTAAGCCATGCATGTCTCAGTACAAGCCGCATTAAGGTGAAACCGCGAATGGCTCATTAAATCAGTTATGGTTCCTTAGATCGTACCCACGTTACTTGGATAACTGTGGTAATTCTAGAGCTAATACATGCAAACAGAGTCCCGACCAGAGATGGAAGGGACGCTTTTATTAGATCAAAACCAATCGGTCGGCTCGTCCGGTCCGTTTGCCTTGGTGACTCTGAATAACTTTGGGCTGATCGCACGGTCCTCGTACCGGCGACGCATCTTTCAAATGTCTGCCTTATCAACTGTCGATGGTAGGTTCTGCGCCTACCATGGTTGTAACGGGTAACGGGGAATCAGGGTTCGATTCCGGAGAGGGAGCCTGAGAAACGGCTACCACATCCAAGGAAGGCAGCAGGCGCGCAAATTACCCACTCCCGGCACGGGGAGGTAGTGACGAAAAATAACGATACGGGACTCATCCGAGGCCCCGTAATCGGAATGAGTACACTTTAAATCCTTTAACGAGTATCTATTGGAGGGCAAGTCTGGTGCCAGCAGCCGCGGTAATTCCAGCTCCAATAGCGTATATTAAAGTTGTTGCGGTTAAAAAGCTCGTAGTTGGATTTGTGTCCCACGCTGTTGGTTCACCGCCCGTCGGTGTTTAACTGGCATGTATCGTGGGACGTCCTGCCGGTGGGGCGAGCCGAAGGCGTGCGACCGCCCCGTGCGTGCTCGTGCGTCCCGAGGCGGACCCCGTTGAAATCCTACCAGGGTGCTCTTTATTGAGTGTCTCGGTGGGCCGGCACGTTTACTTTGAACAAATTAGAGTGCTTAAAGCAGGCAAGCCCGCCTGAATACTGTGTGCATGGAATAATGGAATAGGACCTCGGTTCTATTTTGTTGGTTTTCGGAACCCGAGGTAATGATTAATAGGGACAGGCGGGGGCATTCGTATTGCGACGTTAGAGGTGAAATTCTTGGATCGTCGCAAGACGAACAGAAGCGAAAGCATTTGCCAAGTATGTTTTCATTAATCAAGAACGAAAGTTAGAGGTTCGAAGGCGATCAGATACCGCCCTAGTTCTAACCATAAACGATGCCAGCCAGCGATCCGCCGCAGTTCCTCCGATGACTCGGCGGGCAGCCTCCGGGAAACCAAAGCTTTTGGGTTCCGGGGGAAGTATGGTTGCAAAGCTGAAACTTAAAGGAATTGACGGAAGGGCACCACCAGGAGTGGAGCCTGCGGCTTAATTTGACTCAACACGGGAAACCTCACCAGGCCCGGACACCGGAAGGATTGACAGATTGATAGCTCTTTCTTGATTCGGTGGGTGGTGGTGCATGGCCGTTCTTAGTTGGTGGAGCGATTTGTCTGGTTAATTCCGATAACGAACGAGACTCTAGCCTGCTAACTAGTCGCGTGACATCCTTCGTGCTGTCAGCGATTACTTTTCTTCTTAGAGGGACAGGCGGCTTCTAGCCGCACGAGATTGAGCAATAACAGGTCTGTGATGCCCTTAGATGTTCTGGGCCGCACGCGCGCTACACTGAAGGAATCAGCGTGTCTTCCTAGGCCGAAAGGTCGG
>NW_025726960.1:42500-45000 GCF_021461385.2 Schistocerca piceifrons | reverse complement strand
GCCCGAATCGACGCTCATGGGAAACCATGAAAGGCGTTGGTTGCTTAAGACAGCAGGACGGTGGCCATGGAAGTCGGAATCCGCTAAGGAGTGTGTAACAACTCACCTGCCGAAGCAACTAGCCCTGAAAATGGATGGCGCTGAAGCGTCGTGCCTATACTCGGCCGTCAGTCTGGCAGTCATGGCCGGTCCTTGCGGCCGGCCGCGAAGCCCTGACGAGTAGGAGGGTCGCGGCGGTGGGCGCAGAAGGGTCTGGGCGTGAGCCTGCCTGGAGCCGCCGTCGGTGCAGATCTTGGTGGTAGTAGCAAATACTCCAGCGAGGCCCTGGAGGGCTGACGCGGAGAAGGGTTTCGTGTGAACAGCCGTTGCACACGAGTCAGTCGATCCTAAGCCCTAGGAGAAATCCGATGTTGATGGGGGCCGTCATAGCATGATGCGCTTTGTGCTGGCCCCCGTTGGGCGAAAGGGAATCCGGTTCCTATTCCGGAACCCGGCAGCGGAACCGATACAAGTCGGGCCCCTCTTTTAGAGATGCTCGTCGGGGTAACCCAAAAGGACCCGGAGACGCCGTCGGGAGATCGGGGAAGAGTTTTCTTTTCTGCATGAGCGTTCGAGTTCCCTGGAATCCTCTAGCAGGGAGATAGGGTTTGGAACGCGAAGAGCACCGCAGTTGCGGCGGTGTCCCGATCTTCCCCTCGGACCTTGAAAATCCGGGAGAGGGCCACGTGGAGGTGTCGCGCCGGTTCGTACCCATATCCGCAGCAGGTCTCCAAGGTGAAGAGCCTCTAGTCGATAGAATAATGTAGGTAAGGGAAGTCGGCAAATTGGATCCGTAACTTCGGGATAAGGATTGGCTCTGAGGATCGGGGCGTGTCGGGCTTGGTCGGGAAGTGGGTCAGCGCTAACGTGCCGGGCCTGGGCGAGGTGAGTGCCGTAGGGGTGCCGGTAAGTGCGGGCGTTTAGCGCGGGCGTGGTCTGCTCTCGCCGTTGGTCGGCCTCGTGCTGGTCGGCGGTGCAGGATGCGCGCGCCTGCGCGGCGTTCGCGCCCCGGTGCTTCAACCTGCGTGCAGGATCCGAGCTCGGTCCCGTGCCTTGGCCTCCCACGGATCTTCCTTGCTGCGAGGCCGCGTCCGCCTTAGCGTGCTCCTCCGGGGGCGCGCGGGTGCGCGGATTCTCTTCGGCCGCCATTCAACGATCAACTCAGAACTGGCACGGACTGGGGGAATCCGACTGTCTAATTAAAACAAAGCATTGCGATGGCCCTAGCGGGTGTTGACGCAATGTGATTTCTGCCCAGTGCTCTGAATGTCAACGTGAAGAAATTCAAGCAAGCGCGGGTAAACGGCGGGAGTAACTATGACTCTCATAGTTACTGGGCAAGTGAAGCGCAATACATGGGCCATGCCCTCTTAGCCTCTCCTTGCCTGCGGCTTCCCCCCTTCCCGTGGGCCCGCCGATACGCCAGTCCTTGATAGGACTGGTAAGCAGAGTGGAAGTCCGCACTTGGGGCTTTGGGGGGTTACCAGCCCTCCATCGCAAAACCCTTAATGTTGGGACAACAAGAGAAGAAAACACGGGTACCGGGCCTTCCGCTGAAGGACCCGGCCCAACAGTCCCGACTGCTAGCCTGCCAACCCTCCCTGAAGTAGAGCAGGCCGTGGAGCCATGGTTCCACTGCAGCATTTGCAGCCGTGCCTTCCGCAGCAAGATCGGGCTCGGACAACACCGCCGCCGCGCCCATCCGGAAGCGGCAAATGCGGAGATTATAACCGATAGGAAGAGAGCTCGGTGGGCGGAAGAAGAAATGCGGGAGCTCGCCCTGGCGGAGGCTAGGCTTCTCTGTGCCAGTGACTCCAGAGTCCTCTTTGCAAACCAGGAGCTTCTACCCCTGTTTCCGCACCGTACCCTGGATGCCATCAAGTGCAGGAGGAGGACGGTGGCACACAGGACGATGGTGCGGGAATACGTAGAGGAGCTGAGGCGGGAACAACAGACGCAGCATGGTCTGCGCCATTCACCCGTCCCGGAGTCGCTGCCGGAGGGGCCACCCTCTCCGCCGGAGCTTGAGCGCCCGCCACAAACATCTGTAGTCGACGAAGCTATATGGAGGCACCTCGCCGGCCTGCCGCGGTCGGCCGCGCGCTTCTCGGCCCTGGACGACCTTGCGTGTTTGGGGCCGGGTACGCCGTTGGCAGTGGTCGCGGCTGGGCTGCCTGAGGCCCTCCGTGCTGTCGGCTCTGAGGAAGCAGGAGCAAGGAAGAGCAAGACGTTGCGCCCGCCATCCAAGCAGCGGTCTGGTGGTGGCCCTCCGCTCTCCAAGCGGAAGCGCCGCCGGTGGGAATATGCCAGATGTCAGGATGCCTTCAGGAAGAATCGCGCGCGCTGCGTGCGTGGTCTCCTGGATGGCACCCTGCTCCAGCCGCCGTCGAACATCCCTGGGCTGGTGGACTTCTGGCGCAGCCTCTTCACGACAGAGCCACCTTCCAACGCTGGCTCCATT
>NW_025726960.1:27500-37500 GCF_021461385.2 Schistocerca piceifrons | reverse complement strand
CCGAGCCATCAGCATGTCGGTCCCCATGCGCGTTGCACTCGCACTCGCAGTCGCAAAAACGTGGGGCAAATATATTACGCGGAAGAGTTATAACAGACCGAGCCCCACTGCATGAGGGGAGTCTTTGTCACTAATGTACACAGATGGAACATTTTGGACTGGAACCAGATTACCCGTACACACGGCGCTGATTAGTAATCAATGCAGAGCCATCAAACTACAGAATATATATACAACTGTCCGTATACATGCTGAAAGAGTCTGCCCACAATGGGAACCACACGTCAGCCAGCCACTCTGATCACGCACCACTCTCTGCTTCTAACGGGCGCACATACAATATGTAAGCACCAGCATGGAACAACATCCAGTGCATCCTCTCCGCCACATTACACAATCCACACTATCACAACCAGACCAGGAGGTCCATGCGGAAAATACAATATCCCACCCTTTCGACATCCACCATTGCGCAGATCAGGCACCAACACCCACACATGTCCTATACAACGGTGCACTCAACATCACAATAGTACCTCCTGTCACAGCGCACAAACAATGACATGAGTCAAAGACACAGGTCTGACACAAGCATAGAATTGGAGCGTCGCCTCTAATAAGCCAAAGGTGCATCCTGACGTGACAAATCTGATCATGTCACAAGCATTCACTTACTATAATCACTATCAACGAACCTGCCGCCCCCGCCCCCCCCTACACCTTTCCTTACAACAACGTGTAACCTAACCTAACCTAACCTATGTTGTACCTTAACCTAACCTATGTTGTACCTTAACCTAACCTATGTTGTACCTTAACCTAACCTATGTTGTGCCTTAACCTAACCTATGTTGTGCCTTAACCTAACCTATGTTGTGCCTTAACCTAACCTATGTTGTGCCTTAACCTAACCTATGTTGTGCCTTAACCTAACCTATGTTGTGCCTTAACCTAACCTATGTTGTGCCTTAACCTAACCTATGTTGTGCCTTAACCTAACCTATGTTGTGCCTTAACCTAACCCATGTTGTGCCTTAACCTAACCCATGTTGTGCCTTAACCTAACCCATGTTGTGCCTTAACCTAACCCATGTTGTGCCTTAACCTAACCCATGTTGTGCCTTAACCTAACCCATGTTGTGCCTTAACCTAACCCATGTTGTGCCTTAACCTAACCCATGTTGTGCCTTAACCTAACCCATGTTGTGCCTTAACCTAACCCATGTTGTGCCTTAACCTAACCCATGTTGTGCCTTAACCTAACCCATGTTGTGCCTTAACCTAACCCATGTTGTGCCTTAACCTAACCCATGTTGTGCCTTAACCTAACCCATGTTGTGCCTTAACCTAACCCATGTTGTGCCTTAACCTAACCTATGTTGTGCCTTAACCTAACCTATGTTGTGCCTTAACCTAACCCATGTTGTGCCTTAACCTAACCCATGTTGTGCCTTAACCTAACCCATGTTGTGCCTTAACCTAACCCATGTTGTGCCTTAACCTAACCCATGTTGTGCCTTAACCTAACCCATGTTGTGCCTTAACCTAACCCATGTTGTGCCTTAACCTAACCCATGTTGTGCCTTAACCTAACCCATGTTGTGCCTTAACCTAACCCATGTTGTGCCTTAACCTAACCCATGTCGTGCCTTAACCTAACCCATGTCGTGCCTTAACCTAACCCATGTCGTGCCTTAACCTAACCCACGTCGTGCCTTAACCTAACCCACGTCGTGCCTTAACCTAACCCACGTTGTCGCCTAACGTAACCCACGTTGTCGCCTAAACCTGCTCTGTAATTGTTATACGACTCGTTCAATTAGTGTAGTGTTGCCCACCCGCAACCCTCGCAATATAGTTCGCTACTCGCACTCCCCGCTCCCCTGTGTATCGCTTCATGTTAAACACCTTGCAAGTCTTGCTCACTTTCCACATGCTCCTGCTGTACACTGTAATGTGGATGGCAGCAGGACGTACATGCCGCCCCTCCCCACGTCCCCACCTTGCCCCCTGCCTTCGCAAGCTGGTTGGTGAGAACTTTGCATGTTCAATGCCCTCCGCATGCGACGTACTCAGGCTACGTTGTGGTGCGGCCTGTGTCAACTGTCCGCTAATGTCGTACGCGTAAACCACAATCTGTACTGCACATTCGTCCTTATGTACTGAATGATACATCGTGGCACATGTGTGACCGTACAACGACTGCGCCCAAAAACGGCGGACCATACAGTGCAAATATTGTGCACGCAGCTACGTGTCGTCTCCCTATGAGAGCTGGATTGCAGTGTGGTACGCCATAGAGACGTGTGGGAGGAACGGACGCCGTGGATGGCGATCAGCATGAGCTGTCTGTTGATGTATTCGGACCTAGTCGTCTCTCCTCACACACCGTGATGGCATGGTGCACCGCGTTCCATATCTGCGACATGCTACAGAGGCCGGTTGACAGTCGTTCGAGCAATGGACATCGCATACGTACGGGGGCCACCTTCCACGTATTGTCTAGGCGTGCACATTTTGTTGCGTGTATGTGGGCAGACGTAGTGTGGCGTGACACCTGACACAGGCATGCAATAATCGTGGAAGTTGCAAATGGCGATGGACGCCTGCGTTTTCTGGTGAAGTTACGCAAATGAACAAATGGTAACCTGTTGTGGTGCGGTTGTTCTCGCTAGGGGTGAATCGGTGATGGCGACGATAGGTTGAGGTACTAACCGGTTGTTCCAGCGATACCCACCATGCCGACGAAACTGAACGGCATCTGGGTGTGAAGCGATACGCGGCGGTGGCTGGGTGGGACCGTCCCCGGCCGGTGAGGGGGCGCCTCCCGGCGTGCTGGCCGCGCGGTGCGTGGGCGCACGCGCTACAGCCGGCTGGTGGGGGCGGCCAGTGGCAGGCGCGCCGGCCGACGGACGCGGCAGGCGTCGCAGCTGCGCGCCGGCGCACCCTGCGCGCGGCGCCGTGCGGCCAAAGTAGGTCCTCGCGGGCCCGGTGCGAAGCGCGGTGGACATCTTCAGTGTGCTGGTCCGATTGAGGACTGTGTGCGTTGAGGATGCGCTGCCGCCCGGCGCTCGGCGCCGCGACGCCGTCTGCTGCTCGGTCGCCCCAGCGGTTCTCGCTGGTGGTTTGTATCGCAGCTGTGCGGATGTGTTGGCGCGTGCGCTGTGCTGGGAGAGTTCGCTTCGGCACCCAAGTGGGGCTTTTGTCCTTCTGTGGCGCTGGCGTTGGAGCTGCCGGTCACCGTAGGTGGCGCGTGTTGTCTCCCGCCGGCAATGCCACGACAGCACGCTCCCGGGCCTCTGTCGGCAGCGGCAAGCTCAGTTGGGAGCACGGGTGGTCGCACCGAAAGCGTCTACTCGCCTAACTCCGGGCGATTGCGCCTCTCTCGAACCCGACCAAGTACTTGGGACGGCGCTGCGCGCCGCCGGGACCTGAGAGGGTTTCGAGGTGTATTGTGCAGGGGAGCTCAGCCTCCTCCTGTTTGCAGAATGATTGAGCGGACGCTTGCGTGTTCGCGCGGGCCCCCGGGACACACTCCCGGGCGGCCGGCTGCTCAGCTCTAGTTGACGCAGCTCCCTGGTTGATCCTGCCAGTAGTCATATGCTTGTCTCAAAGATTAAGCCATGCATGTCTCAGTACAAGCCGCATTAAGGTGAAACCGCGAATGGCTCATTAAATCAGTTATGGTTCCTTAGATCGTACCCACGTTACTTGGATAACTGTGGTAATTCTAGAGCTAATACATGCAAACAGAGTCTGGCGTGAGGTCAGTCGCTTGACGGCGCGTTTCGGCGCGGGCCCGCCCGTTGCCGGCGCGCCGTAAGGCACGGAGGCTCGCACTGGGGCGTATCGCTTTCCAGTCGGGCGTGCCGCGGCAGTCCTCACTCGGGGAAGTGAAGCGTCTCCTACAGCCTCTCCTTCCCAAGTAGCTCTTTCCGCCTTCCCGTGGTGCCAGACGTCAAGCTCGGCATTCTGCCTTGCGTCAAAAGGGAGAGCTGCGACCCAACCCGATGCGAAAGCGAAGGGTGCGTGGCACAGGGGGAGCTGTGTCGAGGGACCGAACACCAGTCCCTTTCTGTTCGCAGGGCACAGACCAGCAGGTGCTCTGCATGCCGGCGACCTCGTTTGTCGGCGTGGGATCACGGCGCGAGTCGGCAAGGGTGCTTCGCCGCGCCCCTGGGTAACCGGGGCGTGTTCTGCCAAACCCAGGTGGTGGTGACATCGCCTGGGCCAGGTTAGATGGGCCCAGACCGCCGAACGACTGGGGGACCGACCCACCACCTGAGTAGGAGTGGGTCCTCGGCCGTCAGGTGGAAACTCGGGCTAGTAGGCGGCGAAGGGCGAGGGGTGCATCCGCCTCTCCGGAGTGCGGGGTGCACTTGCCGAGGAGCGTCGGGTGAAATCGTCGACGACGAGGCCTTCGATGGGGACCAGTGCGCTGGCAACGGCGTGTTGAACCCTGCAGCTCTGGAGTGCCCTTGACCTAGGGGCGAGGTCGGTGGGCGAGCTGCAATAGTCCCCCCCCATGCCAGAGGAGCCGGTCCGGGGCAAGAGACGGGCTCCCACCTTATTTTCACTCGTTAACAATATGGCTACACCTGAGACGAGTGAATCGAGTGCGCTTAAGCGAGCATCTGCGATGCTTGATCCCTCTCCACAAGACGAGATGGGACTAGCAGAGGATGAAACTGTTACGCAACGACATGCACGTGTTACGCTGCTCTTGGAGCAGAATATTAAGAACGGCAAGATAAGTCAGGCGGCTTTGTCCACTATAAAGAACGAGCTGGCTGCATGGGCCATCGCCCACGCCAAGCTCGAAGGCCGCGTAGAGGAGCTAGAAAAAGAAAATGAACGTTTGAGGAGGCAACCAACAAAAACCTGGGCTGGAGTGGTCGCGCAAGCACCGCCAAAGCCCCAAACCACAAAAGAAACGATCGCCAAGATGACCAAGCGGTCAGATACGGCGGTCTTTCTCAGAACCCTACCAGGCGAAGACACAAGCGTAAAAAAGATACAAGAACTGCTGACTAAAAGTGTTGACCCAGTAAAAGACAAAATACGAATAAATAAAGTAAAACCCAGTAGAAACTCGGTAATTGTGGAAGTGGCCACAGACGAGGACAAAGAAAAATTGTTAAAACATCCTAAACTGAACTCGGTGGTAAAGTGTGAACCGCCAAGAAAAAGAAACCCACTGGTCATTCTATACGATGTACCAGCAACAATAACGAATGAAGAATTACACCAAAGCATAAAGGATCAAAATTTCGATCACATGAATGAGAATGAATTTAAGGATTCTTTTAAGCTAAGATTCAAAACGGGACCTCGGGATCGTGATGTCGTGCATCACGTCGCTGAGGTCACAGCACCAATGTGGAAACAAATCATAACAATGGGCAGACTGTACATTGGCTTTCATGCCATCAATATTAGAGACTACCTTGTGGTACCTCGTTGCCACAATTGCGGAGACTTGGACCATGTTCTAAGGCACTGCACCAGGGGGTCGGCTTGCTCCAGGTGCGGCGAAGATGGACACACACGCAAAGAATGCAAAGCTGCAAGCGTGTGCATTCCCTGCAAAAGGCGTGGGAAGAGAAACTGTGGAGCCTCAGGACGAAATTGCCCTACATACCGCATGTTAGAGCAAAGACTAATATCAAGAACGGACTATGGCTGAGTACGTACAACAAAACAGGATGCCAAAGCGAAAGTCCCCTAGCAAAAGGAGGAGGGACGCCATTAGGGCAAGCAGATTCAAAGAGTTCATAAAGTCTCTTTCGAGGGATCCGGTACCAGAAACAGTCGACAAAGGCATTCAAACAGATCCACCAAAAATAGATAAATGCATACAGACAGAAACCATCCCTATGGCTACTCCCTCCTCTCTCAGCAGGGGAGTAAAGCCGACTATACACCTGCAACGGCAAAAGCATCCTGTGCCTGAGGTCTCAGCAAATATAGATAATCAAAAAGAACAAAAGCCTGTACAAGAGAACACCATAACTAGTTCGGTAGAAACCTCAGTGGTAAGACTACCGCCAATAGACCCAGTTCGGATATATCCGAACCTAGAATTCACCATGCAACTGGCGAGATTAGAGCAGCCGGCTACCCTGACCACTGCCTTACGACATGTGGTCCGCGTGGGGCACGAATACGGAAGAAGAGTCACCTTCTCGGTAATGGAGGCTGTAGACAGGATACAGCTAAAGTCAGTGAATCTCCCCACTGACTTCGGAGCCCTGCGAGACTTACTAAAGAAAGTTTTCGAAAGACGAGGAGAAAAGTTTGACCTAAACGACATATACGAACAGTCAGTGTTGGCAAATGGACGTCTTACGTATGACTGGAACAAGACTTGGCCAAACGATCACATACATACATACTTTCCATAGATGACAAAAATTACAATTGGCCAACTTAACACACACAACAGTCGACTCGTAATGCAGGAGCTCCGAAAGGAAGTGGAGGAGAGGAGGCTCGATGTGCTCTGTCTACAAGAGCCGTACTCCCTGGATGGAAAAATCACATTCACAGCCGCGACGTGGCAAGTAATCAGCCAAGGAGATAATCCGAAAGCGGCAATAATCATCACGAACAAAGCCCTGAAAGTGACTATACTATCACAATTTAATAACAGTCACTGCAATGTCGTGGAGCTGCTATCTCCTAATGAAACAGTCATATTAATTAACATGTACTTTCAGTACGGAGATAATATTGAAGTACATCTTGACCATCTGGCAGCAGTAACCACGGCACTGCAGGGACGAAGAATCATAATCACGGCTGATGTCAATGCAAAATCCCCCCTATGGCACAGCGGCACAAGGGACACCAATGGAGAAAAAGTAGAAGATTACATCATGGCATCACAGCTAGTGATAGCCAACAAACCTGGTAATCCTCCAACCTATGCGGCGGGAGGAGGACCAGGCACGAATATTGACATAACTTTAGCAACCCCTAATGCAATCAACACGATACAGGAGTGGAAAGTGGAGGAAAACGCCACTACAAGTGACCACAATTTAATTACTTTCATTATAGGTGGAAAAGAGTCCTGCTGGGCCATGGGGTGGGAGATGCAGTTTAATTACAGAAGGGCTAATTGGGAACGACTAGCCAGGGAGTGCGTCATTCCTGCCTTACCAGAGGGTGAAGCAGACTTTGACATAGACGTAAATGACCGAGCAGAAGAACTGACCAACGCAATAACGAACGCGGTGAAAGCTGCCGTACCGACCAGGAGGAAGGCCATTGCAGTCTCTCCATCGCCATGGTCGCCCGAACTAGAAACTATGCGCCAGTCTGTTAGGAGGCTGAGAAGGTACTACCAGCGCAGTGTCGTCTGGCTGGAACGGCAAAGATGGCTGATACAATATCGGGAGGCTAAACGTCTTTTTCAGAAAGAACTCCAGGATGTTAGGATAAAAAGCTGGGAAAACTTCGTCCAGAGCCAATTGGCACAGGACCCCTGGGGTACACCGTACAAACTAGTTCGAGAGAAGATCCGCTCTCCACTAGAATTGTCAACAGTTAGGCACGGGGACAGGATGACGGAGTCTTGGCAGGAAACTGCTGAGGTCCTCCTCCAGTCCCTGTTGCCTGACGATAGTGCGGACGGAGAATCCGACCAGCAACAACAATTAAGACATGAAGACCAAAATGAGTACATCAATAATACGGCAGTCTACCCTTTCTCGGAGGAAGAGGTAGCTGCCCATATAAAAGCACTTAAAAGGGGAAAAGCTCCCGGGCCAGACGGCATTGTGGCTGAGGTGGTGCAGTTCCTGGCCCCCCAGCTAACTGCACCACTCACTCACCTATACAATGAGTGTCTGATACGGCAAAAAATTCCTAGGGTGTGGAAATCAGCAAACGTAGTCATTATTCGGAAAGGGTTAGATAAAGATCCTACAAATGTAAAATCTTATAGACCTATTTGCTTAATCAACATACTAGGGAAAATATTAGAGAAGTTACTAGCTGACAGACTGGCTGCACATAGAGTGCTGCGTGGGGTGAGCGACAGACAGTTCGGCTTCAGGCCTGGGCGATCGACATCTGATGCGATCGCCCTGGCTGCTGAGGTCTGTGGCTCTACCCCGCATAAGTACGTGGTGGGCATTATGGTTGACATCAGTGGCGCCTTCGACAACCTGTGGTGGCCTTCGCTCTTCTCCTGCTTGCGGGAGAAGGAGTGTCCAGGGCCGCTATATGGATGCCTGAGGAGCTATTGTGAAGAACGGGAGGTCTGGCTATCATCCTCTAGCAAGAGAATTGGAAAAGTTATAACAAAGGGATGTCCTCAGGGTTCCGTACTCGGGCCCCTGTTCTGGGACATCCATATGGAGCCTTTATTGGACACCCTACAACAAAGTGAGGAAGTGCTAGAGGTGATAGCGTATGCAGATGACCTCCTCCTGCTGGTCGGCGGCCGAAGCCGCGAAGACATTGAACCTAAAATAGAGACTGCCTTAAATAAACTACAGCTATGGTGTCAAAACACCAAAATGACGGTGTCGCCAAGTAAGTCCACCTACTTGCTATTAAAGGGACAATTACTACGTAACCCGACCGTACGTATCAACCGCTCGCCGGTTCTTCGGAGACGTGACGCACGTTACTTGGGCATCATCATTGATGAGAGGTGGAACTTTGGGAAACACATTGAAACCGTGACCCAGAAAGCTATTCAAACACTGAATAACCTCATATCCATAGGACACAGGAGATTTCATCTACCACCTCACCTTATAAAACTTTATCACAATAGTATACTAACATCGATAGTGGGTTACGGCTCGGGGGTCTGGGCACACAGGCTCACGAGGGTGGTGCCCGCCATGACAGTGAGAAGGGTTCAAAGAAACATGATTCTAAGATCGGTAGGTGCTTATCGTACAACACCTGGAGGAGCATTAACAGTTATAATGGGGCTTTGCCCCCTGGATATTAAAATCAGGGAGCAAGCTGCATGGTTCTGGAGTAAAAAGGGAAACATAACAAAAATAGAGGAAATCTTAGGTATCAGGGCTGGGGATAAGGGCGAGATTAGGAAAAGAGGAGTACAACTATGGCAAGAACTATGGGATACTGATGAAACAGGGCGCAGGACACATGAATTGTTACCAAGTATTACAGAACGGCTGAAAATGAAATACTTCGAACCAACCAGAGGGCTAATCCATTTTCTCACTGGACATGGACCTTATCCGGCATACTTATGCCGGTTTGGGAAAAGGGCGACACCCGCGTGTGAATGTGGTGAACCGGAGGGCACTCCCGATCATGTGATTTACGAGTGCCCTCTCTTCAATGATGTTGCCTCTACACTACGAGACCAACTACCTGACTATGACACTTATAACCTAATTAGACATGAAGATACCTTCCAAATGATAAATAAACTTGCCAACGAGGTATCACAAAAGGTGCTAAGAGAATACATGAGGGAACTAGACTAAATAGCACAAATTGCGACTAATACGCCCTACTCCCATTCCGCCTGCGCGTGGATAGGCCGACTCTTAGTCTGGAATCCGCCACGCGCGGGAATAGGGGGGGTGGGGAATAGGAATTACCCGGAATTGACATTACACTGGAAATGACGTAGGTTAAAATTAGATAGTAGGAATTAGATTAGAAATTTAGATATAGGAACCTGCAGCGATTAAAATCCTGGCCTGCCCAGTGTCAGGGGCACGCCCATCGGGGTTAGCTCGATGGGCAAGGCATATAAGTAGGTTTGTATATTGCTGACACACTTGTGACGCTGCAGGAAGTAAATGTAGGTTTAATTTTTAAAATATTAGAAGTTTAATTAAGTAGTTTATTGTATAGCTGCCCATTGCAATTAGAAAGCTGTAGCTCACAACTTAATACATATTGTAATTAGCTGCAAATTGTAACTAACAGTAGTAAGTAAGACCCACTAATGTAATAAGGTGGTGGGTTAGATGTATAAATATTATTGTAAAGTAAA
>NW_025726960.1:12500-15000 GCF_021461385.2 Schistocerca piceifrons | reverse complement strand
CACTCTAATTTGTTCAAAGTAAACGTGCCGGCCCACCGAGACACTCAATAAAGAGCACCCTGGTAGGATTTCAACGGGGTCCGCCTCGGGACGCACGAGCACGCACGAGGCGGTCGCACGCCTTCGGCTCGCCCCACCGGCAGGACGTCCCACGATACATGCCAGTTAAACACCGACGGGCGGTGAACCAACAGCGTGGGACACAAATCCAACTACGAGCTTTTTAACCGCAACAACTTTAATATACGCTATTGGAGCTGGAATTACCGCGGCTGCTGGCACCAGACTTGCCCTCCAATAGATACTCGTTAAAGGATTTAAAGTGTACTCATTCCGATTACGGGGCCTCGGATGAGTCCCGTATCGTTATTTTTCGTCACTACCTCCCCGTGCCGGGAGTGGGTAATTTGCGCGCCTGCTGCCTTCCTTGGATGTGGTAGCCGTTTCTCAGGCTCCCTCTCCGGAATCGAACCCTGATTCCCCGTTACCCGTTACAACCATGGTAGGCGCAGAACCTACCATCGACAGTTGATAAGGCAGACATTTGAAAGATGCGTCGCCGGTACGAGGACCGTGCGATCAGCCCAAAGTTATTCAGAGTCACCAAGGCAAACGGACCGGACGAGCCGACCGATTGGTTTTGATCTAATAAAAGCGTCCCTTCCATCTCTGGTCGGGACTCTGTTTGCATGTATTAGCTCTAGAATTACCACAGTTATCCAAGTAACGTGGGTACGATCTAAGGAACCATAACTGATTTAATGAGCCATTCGCGGTTTCACCTTAATGCGGCTTGTACTGAGACATGCATGGCTTAATCTTTGAGACAAGCATATGACTACTGGCAGGATCAACCAGGGAGCTGCGCCAACTAGAGCTGAGCAGCCGGCCGCCCGGGAGTGTGTCCCGGGGGCCCGCGCGAACACGCAAGCGTCCGCTCAATCATTCTGCAAACAGGAGGAGGCTGAGCTCCCCTGCACAATACACCTCGAAACCCTCTCAGGTCCCGGCGGCGCGCAGCGCCGTCCCAAGTACTTGGTCGGGTTCGAGAGAGGCGCAATCGCCCGGAGTTAGGCGAGTAGACGCTTTCGGTGCGACCACCCGTGCTCCCAACTGAGCTTGCCGCTGCCGACAGAGGCCCGGGAGCGTGCTGTCGTGGCATTGCCGGCGGGAGACAACACGCGCCACCTACGGTGACCGGCAGCTCCAACGCCAGCGCCACAGAAGGACAAAAGCCCCACTTGGGTGCCGAAGCGAACTCTCCCAGCACAGCGCACGCGCCAACACATCCGCACAGCTGCGATACAAACCACCAGCGAGAACCGCTGGGGCGACCGAGCAGCAGACGGCGTCGCGGCGCCGAGCGCCGGGCGGCGGCGCATCCTCAACGCACACAGTCCTCAATCGGACCAGCACACTGAAGATGTCCACCGCGCTTCGCACCGGGCCCGCGAGGACCTACTTTGGCCGCACGGCGCCGCGCGCAGGGTGCGCCGGCGCGCAGCTGCGACGCCTGCCGCGTCCGTCGGCCGGCGCGCCTGCCACTGGCCGCCCCCACCAGCCGGCTGTAGCGCGTGCGCCCACGCACCGCGCGGCCAGCACGCCGGGAGGCGCCCCCTCACCGGCCGGGGACGGTCCCACCCAGCCACCACCGCGTATCGCTTCACACCCAGATGCCGTTCAGTTTCATCGGCATGGTGGGTATCGCTGGAACAACCGGTTAGTACCTCAACCTATCGTCGCCATCACCGATTCACCCCTAGCGAGAACAACCGCACCACAACGGGTTACCATTTCTTCATTTGCGTAACTTCACCAGAAAACGTAGGCGTCCATCGCCATTAGCAACTTCAACGATTATTGCATGCCTGTGTCAGGTGTCACGCCACACTACGTCTGCCCACATACACGCAACAAAATGTGCACGCCTAGACAATACGTGGAAGGTGGCCCCCGTACGTATGCGATGTCCATTGCTCGAACGACTGTCAACCGGCCTCTGTAGCATGTCGCAGATATGGAACGCGGTGCACCATGCTATCACGGTGTTTGAGGAGAGACGACTAGGTCCGAATACATCAACACACAGCTCATGCTGATCGCCATCCACGGCGTCCGTTCCTCCCACACGTCTCTATGGCGTACCACACTGCAATCCAGCTCTCATAGGGAGACGACACGTAGCTGCGTGCACAATATTTGCACTGTATGGTCCGCCGTTTTTGGGCGCAGTCGTTGTACGGTCACACATGTGCCACGATGTATCATTCAGTACATAAGGACGAATGTGCAGTACAGATTGTGGTTCACGCGTACGACATCAGCGGACAGTTGACACAGGCCGCACCACAACGTAGCCTGCGTACGTCGCATGCGAAGGGCATTGAACATGCAAACTTGTCACCAACCAGCTTGCGAAGGCAGGGGGCAAGGTGGGGACGTGGGGACGTGGGGAGGGGTGGGGGGGGGGGGGGGCGGCATGTACGTCCTGCTGCCATCC
>NW_025726960.1:0-2500 GCF_021461385.2 Schistocerca piceifrons | reverse complement strand
TTAGGCGAGTAGACGCTTTCGGTGCGACCACCCGTGCTCCCAACTGAGCTTGCCGCTGCCGACAGAGGCCCGGGAGCGTGCTGTCGTGGCATTGCCGGCGGGAGACAACACGCGCCACCTACGGTGACCGGCAGCTCCAACGCCAGCGCCACAGAAGGACAAAAGCCCCACTTGGGTGCCGAAGCGAACTCTCCCAGCACAGCGCACGCGCCAACACATCCGCACAGCTGCGATACAAACCACCAGCGAGAACCGCTGGGGCGACCGAGCAGCAGACGGCGTCGCGGCGCCGAGCGCCGGGCGGCGGCGCATCCTCAACGCACACAGTCCTCAATCGGACCAGCACACTGAAGATGTCCACCGCGCTTCGCACCGGGCCCGCGAGGACCTACTTTGGCCGCACGGCGCCGCGCGCAGGGTGCGCCGGCGCGCAGCTGCGACGCCTGCCGCGTCCGTCGGCCGGGCGCGCCTGCCACTGGCCGCCCCCACCAGCCGGCTGTAGCGCGTGCGCCCCACGCACCGCGCGGCCAGCACGCCGGGAGGCGCCCCCTCACCGGCCGGGGACGGTCCCACCCAGCCACCACCGCGTATCGCTTCACACCCAGATGCCGTTCAGTTTCATCGGCATGGTGGGTATCGCTGGAACAACCGGTTAGTACCTCAAACCTATCGTCGCCATCACCGATTCACCCCTAGCGAGAACAACCGCACCACAACGGGTTACCATTTCTTCATTTGCGTAACTTCACCAGAAAACGTAGGCGTCCATCGCCATTAGCAACTTCAACGATTATTGCATGCCTGTGTCAGGTGTCACGCCACACTACGTCTGCCCACATACACGCAACAAAATGTGCACGCCTAGACAATACGTGGAAGGTGGCCCCCGTACGTATGCGATGTCCATTGCTCGAACGACTGTCAACCGGCCTCTGTAGCATGTCGCAGATATGGAACGCGGTGCACCATGCTATCACGGTGTTTGAGGAGAGACGACTAGGTCCGAATACATCAACACACAGCTCATGCTGATCGCCATCCACGGCCGTCCGTTCCTCCCACACGTCTCTATGGCGTACCACACTGCAATCCAGCTCTCATAGGGAGACGACACGTAGCTGCGTGCACAATATTTGCACTGTATGGGTCCCGCCGTTTTTGGGCGCAGTCGTTGTACGGTCACACATGTGCCACGATGTATCATTCAGTACATAAGGACGAATGTGCAGTACAGATTGTGGTTCACGCGTACGACATCAGCGGACAGTTGACACAGGCCGCACCACAACGTAGCCTGCGTACGTCGCATGCGAAGGGCATTGAACATGCAAACTTGTCACCAACCAGCTTGCGAAGGCAGGGGGCAAGGTGGGGACGTGGGGACGTGGGGAGGGGTGGGGGGGGGGGGGGGCGGCATGTACGTCCTGCTGCCATCCACATTACAGTGTACAGCAGGAGCATGTGGAAAGTCAGCAAGACTTGCAAGGTGTTTAACATGAAGCGATACACAGGGGAGCGGGCAGTGCGAGTAGCGAACTATATTGCGAGGGTTGCGGGTGGGCAACACTACACTAATTGAACGAGTCGTATAACAATTACAGAGCAGGTTTAGGCGACAACGTGGGTTACGTTAGCGGACCAACGTGGGTTACGTTAGCGGACAACGTGGGTTACGTTAAGGCACAACATGGGTTACGTTAAGGCACAACATGGGTTACGTTAAGGCACAACATGGGTTACGTTAGGGCACAACATGGGTTAGGTTAGGGGACAACATGGGTTAGGTTAGGGGACAACATGGGTTAGGTTAGGGGACAACATGGGTTAGGTTAGGGCACAACATGGGTTAGGTTAGGGCACAACATGGGTTAGGTTAGGGCACAACATGGGTTAGGTTAGGGCACAACATGGGTTAGGTTAAGGCACAACATGGGTTAGGTTAAGGCACAACATGGGTTAGGTTAAGGCACAACATGGGTTAGGTTAAGGCACAACATGGGTTAGGTTAAGGTACAACATGGGTTAGGTTAAGGTACAACATGGGTTAGGTTAAGGTACAACATGGGTTAGGTTAAGGTACAACATGGGTTAGGTTAAGGTACAACATGGGTTAGGTTAAGGTACAACATGGGTTAGGTTAAGGTACAACATGGGTTAGGTTAAGGTACAACATGGGTTAGGTTAAGGTACAACATGGGTTAGGTTAAGGTACAACATAGGTTAGGTTAAGGTACAACATAGGTTAGGTTAAGGTACAACATAGGTTAGGTTAAGGTACAACATAGGTTAGGTTAAGGTACAACATAGGTTAGGTTAAGGTACAACATAGGTTAGGTTAAGGTACAACATAGGTTAGGTTAAGGTACAACATAGGTTAGGTTAAGGTACAACATAGGTTAGGTTAAGGTACAACATAGGTTAGGTTAAGGTACAACATAGGTTAGGTTAGGTTAGGTTACACGTTGTTGTAAGGAAAGGTGTAGGGGGGGGGGGGGGCGGG
>NW_025726959.1:142500-146302 GCF_021461385.2 Schistocerca piceifrons | reverse complement strand
ACCAGGAGGAAGGCTATTGCAGTCTCTCCATCGCCATGGTCGCCCGAACTAGAAACTATGCGCCAGTCTGTTAGGAGGCTGAGAAGGTACTACCAGCGCAGTGTCGTCTGGCTGGAACGGCAAAGATGGCTGATACAATATCGGGAGGCTAAACGTCTTTTTCAGAAAGAACTCCAGGATGTTAGGATAAAAAGCTGGGAAAACTTCGTCCAGAGCCAATTGGCACAGGACCCCTGGGGTACACCGTACAAACTAGTTCGAGAGAAGATCCGCTCTCCACTAGAATTGTCAACAGTTAGGCACGGGACAGGATGACGGAGTCTTGGCAGGAAACTGCTGAGGTCCTCCTCCAGTCCCATGTTGCCTGACGATAGTGCGGATGGAGAATCCGACCAGCAACAACAATTAAGACATGAAGACCAAAATGAGTACATCAATAATACGGCAGTCTACCCTTTCTCGGAGGAAGAGGTAGCTGCCCATATAAAAGCACTTAAAAGGGGAAAAGCTCCCGGGCCAGACGGCATTGTGGCTGAAGGTGGTGCAGTTCCTGGCCCCCCAGCTAACTGCACCACTCACTCACCTATACAATGAGTGTCTGATACGGCAAAAAATTCCTAGGGGTGTGGAAATCAGCAAACGTAGTCATTATTCGGAAAGGGTTAGATTAAAGATCCTACAAATGTAAAATCTTATAGACCTATTTGCTTAATCAACATACTAGGGAAAATATTAGAGAAGTTACTAGCTGACAGACTGGCTGCACATAGAGTGCTGCGTGGGGTGAGCGACAGACAGTTCGGCTTCAAGGCCTGGGCGATCGACATCTGATGCGATCGCCCTGGCTGCTGAGGTCTGTGGCTCTACCCCGCATAAGTACGTGGTGGGCATTATGGTTGACATCAGTGGCGCCTTCGACAACCTGTGGTGGCCTTCGCTCTTCTCCTGCTTGCGGGAGAAGGAGTGTCCAGGGCCGCTATATGGATGCCTAAGGAGCTATTGTGAAGAACGGGAGGTCTGGCTATCATCCTCTAGCAAGAGAATTGGAAAAGTTATAACAAAGGGATGTCCTCAGGGTTCCGTACTCGGGCCCCTGTTCTGGGACATCCATATGGAGCCTTTATTGGACACCCTACAACAAAGTGAGGAAGTGCTAGAGGTGATAGCGTATGCAGATGACCTCCTCCTGCTGGTCGGGCGGCCGAAGCCGCGAAGACATTGAACCTAAAATAGAGACTGCCTTAAATAAACTACAGCTATGGTGTCAAAACACCAAAATGACGGTGTCGCCAAGTAAGTCCACCTACTTGCTATTAAAGGGACAATTACTACGTAACCCGACCGTTACGTATCAACCGCTCGCCGGTTCTTCGGAGACGTGACGCACGTTACTTGGGCATCATCATTGATGAGAGGTGGAATTTTGGGAAACACATGAAACCGTGACCCCAGAAAGCTATTCAAACACTGAATAACCTCATATCCATAGGACACAGGAGATTTCATCTACCACCTCACCTTATAAAACTTTATCACAATAGTATACTAACATCGATAGTGGGTTACGGCTCGGGGGTCTGGGCACACAGGCTCACGAGGGTGGTGCCCGCCATGACAGTGAGAAGGGTTCAAAGAAACATGATTCTAAGATCGGTAGGTGCTTATCGTACAACACCTGGAGGGAGCATTAACAGTTATAATGGGGCTTTGCCCCCTGGATATTAAAATCAGGGGAGCAAGCTGCATGGTTCTGGAGTAAAAAGGGAAACATAACAAAAATAGAGGAAATCTTAGGTATCAGGGCTGGGGATAAGGGCGAGATTAGGAAAAGAGGAGTACAACTATGGCAAGAACTATGGGATACTGATGAAACAGGGCGCAGGACACATGAATTGTTACCAAGTATTACAGAACGGCTGAAAATGAAATACTTCGAACCAACCAGAGGGCTAATCCATTTTCTCACTGGACATGGACCTTATCCGGCATACTTATGCCGGTTTGGGAAAAGGGCGACACCCGCGTGTGAATGTGGTGAACCGGAGGGCACTCCCGATCATGTGATTTACGAGTGCCCTCTCTTCAATGATGTTGCCTCTACACTACGAGACCAACTACCTGACTATGACACTTATAACCTAATTAGACATGAAGATACCTTCCAAATGATAAATAAACTTGCCAACGAGGTATCACAAAAGGTGCTAAGAGAATACATGAGGGAACTAGACTAAATAGCACAAATTGCGACTAATACGCCCTACTCCCATTCCGCCTGCGCGTGGATAGGCCGACTCTTAGTCTGGAATCCGCCACGCGCGGGAATAGGGGGGGTGGGGAATAGGAATTACCCGGAATTGACATTACACTGGAAATGACGTAGGTTAAAATTAGATAGTAGGAATTAGATTAGAAATTTAGATATAGGAACCTGCAGCGATTAAAATCCTGGCCTGCCCAGTGTCAGGGGCACGCCCATCGGGGTTAGCTCGATGGGCAAGGCATATAAGTAGGTTTGTATATTGCTGACACACTTGTGACGCTGCAGGAAGTAAATGTAGGTTTAGTTTTTAAAATATTAGAAGTTTAATTAAGTAGTTTATTGTATAGCTGCCCATTGCAATTAGAAAGCTGTAGCTCACAACTTAATACATATTGTAATTAGCTGCAAATTGTAACTAACAGTAGTAAGTAAGACCCACTAATGTAATAAGGTGGTGGGTTAGATGTATAAATATTATTGTAAAGTAAATAAAGATTTTTTTTTTTTTTTTTTTTTTTTTTTAAAAAAAAAAACAGAGTCCCGACCAGAGATGGAAGGGACGCTTTTATTAGATCAAAACCAATCGGTCGGCTCGTCCGGTCCGTTTGCCTTGGTGACTCTGAATAACTTTGGGCTGATCGCACGGTCCTCGTACCGGCGACGCATCTTTCAAATGTCTGCCTTATCAACTGTCGATGGTAGGTTCTGCGCCTACCATGGTTGTAACGGGTAACGGGGAATCAGGGTTCGATTCCGGAGAGGGAGCCTGAGAAACGGCTACCACATCCAAGGAAGGCAGCAGGCGCGCAAATTACCCACTCCCGGCACGGGGAGGTAGTGACGAAAAATAACGATACGGGACTCATCCGAGGCCCCGTAATCGGAATGAGTACACTTTAAATCCTTTAACGAGTATCTATTGGAGGGCAAGTCTGGTGCCAGCAGCCGCGGTAATTCCAGCTCCAATAGCGTATATTAAAGTTGTTGCGGTTAAAAAGCTCGTAGTTGGATTTGTGTCCCACGCTGTTGGTTCACCGCCCGTCGGTGTTTAACTGGCATGTATCGTGGGACGTCCTGCCGGTGGGGCGAGCCGAAGGCGTGCGACCGCCCCGTGCGTGCTCGTGCGTCCCGAGGCGGACCCCGTTGAAATCCTACCAGGGTGCTCTTTATTGAGTGTCTCGGTGGGCCGGCACGTTTACTTTGAACAAATTAGAGTGCTTAAAGCAGGCAAGCCCGCCTGAATACTGTGTGCATGGAATAATGGAATAGGACCTCGGTTCTATTTTGTTGGTTTTCGGAACCCGAGGTAATGATTAATAGGGACAGGCGGGGGCATTCGTATTGCGACGTTAGAGGTGAAATTCTTGGATCGTCGCAAGACGAACAGAAGCGAAAGCATTTGCCAAGTATGTTTTCATTAATCAAGAACGAAAGTTAGAGGTTCGAAGGCGATCAGATACCGCCCTAGTTCTAACCATAAACGATGCCAGCCAGCGATCCGCCGCAGTTCCTCCGATGACTCGGCGGGCAGCCTCCGGG
>NW_025726959.1:132500-135000 GCF_021461385.2 Schistocerca piceifrons | reverse complement strand
TCATGTCACAAGCATTCACTTACTATAATCACTATCAACGAACCTGCCGCCCCCGCCCCCCCCCTACACCTTTCCTTACAACAACGTGTAACCTAACCTAACCTAACCTATGTTGTACCTTAACCTAACCTATGTTGTACCTTAACCTAACCTATGTTGTACCTTAACCTAACCTATGTTGTACCTTAACCTAACCTATGTTGTACCTTAACCTAACCTATGTTGTGCCTTAACCTAACCTATGTTGTGCCTTAACCTAACCTATGTTGTGCCTTAACCTAACCTATGTTGTGCCTTAACCTAACCTATGTTGTGCCTTAACCTAACCTATGTTGTGCCTTAACCTAACCTATGTTGTGCCTTAACCTAACCTATGTTGTGCCTTAACCTAACCCATGTTGTGCCTTAACCTAACCCATGTTGTGCCTTAACCTAACCCATGTTGTGCCTTAACCTAACCCATGTTGTGCCTTAACCTAACCCATGTTGTGCCTTAACCTAACCCATGTTGTGCCTTAACCTAACCCATGTTGTGCCTTAACCTAACCCATGTTGTGCCTTAACCTAACCCATGTTGTGCCTTAACCTAACCCATGTTGTGCCTTAACCTAACCCATGTTGTGCCTTAACCTAACCCATGTTGTGCCTTAACCTAACCCATGTTGTGCCTTAACCTAACCCATGTTGTGCCTTAACCTAACCCATGTTGTGCCTTAACCTAACCCATGTTGTGCCTTAACCTAACCCATGTTGTGCCTTAACCTAACCCATGTTGTGCCTTAACCTAACCCATGTTGTGCCTTAACCTAACCCATGTTGTGCCTTAACCTAACCCATGTTGTGCCTTAACCTAACCCATGTTGTGCCTTAACCTAACCCATGTTGTGCCTTAACCTAACCCATGTTGTGCCTTAACCTAACCCATGTTGTGCCTTAACCTAACCCATGTTGTGCCTTAACCTAACCCATGTTGTGCCTTAACCTAACCCATGTTGTGCCTTAACCTAACCTATGTTGTGCCTTAACCTAACCTATGTTGTGCCTTAACCTAACCCATGTTGTGCCTTAACCTAACCCATGTTGTGCCTTAACCTAACCCATGTTGTGCCTTAACCTAACCCATGTTGTGCCTTAACCTAACCCATGTTGTGCCTTAACCTAACCCATGTTGTGCCTTAACCTAACCCATGTTGTGCCTTAACCTAACCCATGTTGTGCCTTAACCTAACCCATGTTGTGCCTTAACCTAACCCATGTTGTGCCTTAACCTAACCCATGTTGTGCCTTAACCTAACCCATGTTGTGCCTTAACCTAACCCATGTCGTGCCTTAACCTAACCCACGTCGTGCCTTAACCTAACCCACGTTGTCGCCTAACGTAACCCACGTTGTCGCCTAAACCTGCTCTGTAATTGTTATACGACTCGTTCAATTAGTGTAGTGTTGCCCACCCGCAACCCTCGCAATATAGTTCGCTACTCGCACTCCCCGCTCCCCTGTGTATCGCTTCATGTTAAACACCTTGCAAGTCTTGCTCACTTTCCACATGCTCCTGCTGTACACTGTAATGTGGATGGCAGCAGGACGTACATGCCGCCCCTCCCCACGTCCCCACCTTGCCCCCTGCCTTCGCAAGCTGGTTGGTGAGAACTTTGCATGTTCAATGCCCTCCGCATGCGACGTACTCAGGCTACGTTGTGGTGCGGCCTGTGTCAACTGTCCGCTAATGTCGTACGCGTAAACCACAATCTGTACTGCACATTCGTCCTTATGTACTGAATGATACATCGTGGCACATGTGTGACCGTACAACGACTGCGCCCAAAAACGGCGGACCATACAGTGCAAATATTGTGCACGCAGCTACGTGTCGTCTCCCTATGAGAGCTGGATTGCAGTGTGGTACGCCATAGAGACGTGTGGGAGGAACGGACGCCGTGGATGGCGATCAGCATGAGCTGTCTGTTGATGTATTCGGACCTAGTCGTCTCTCCTCACACACCGTGATGGCATGGTGCACCGCGTTCCATATCTGCGACATGCTACAGAGGCCGGTTGACAGTCGTTCGAGCAATGGACATCGCATACGTACGGGGGCCACCTTCCACGTATTGTCTAGGCGTGCACATTTTGTTGCGTGTATGTGGGCAGACGTAGTGTGGCGTGACACCTGACACAGGCATGCAATAATCGTGGAAGTTGCAAATGGCGATGGACGCCTGCGTTTTCTGGTGAAGTTACGCAAATGAACAAATGGTAACCTGTTGTGGTGCGGTTGTTCTCGCTAGGGGTGAATCGGTGATGGCGACGATAGGTTGAGGTACTAACCGGTTGTTCCAGCGATACCCACCATGCCGACGAAACTGAACGGCATCTGGGTGTGAAGCGATACGCGGCGGTGGCTGGGTGGGACCGTCCCCGGCCGGTGAGGGGGCGCCTCCCGGCGTGCTGGCCGCGCGGTGCGTGGGCGCACGCGCTACAGCCGGCTGGTGGGGGCGGC
>NW_025726959.1:120000-122500 GCF_021461385.2 Schistocerca piceifrons | reverse complement strand
TAACCCATGTTGTGCCTTAACCTAACCCATGTTGTGCCTTAACCTAACCCATGTTGTGCCTTAACCTAACCCATGTTGTGCCTTAACCTAACCCATGTTGTGCCTTAACCTAACCCATGTTGTGCCTTAACCTAACCCATGTTGTGCCTTAACCTAACCCATGTTGTGCCTTAACCTAACCCATGTTGTGCCTTAACCTAACCCATGTTGTGCCTTAACCTAACCCATGTTGTGCCTTAACCTAACCCATGTTGTGCCTTAACCTAACCTATGTTGTGCCTTAACCTAACCCATGTTGTGCCTTAACCTAACCCATGTTGTGCCTTAACCTAACCCATGTTGTGCCTTAACCTAACCCATGTTGTGCCTTAACCTAACCCATGTTGTGCCTTAACCTAACCCATGTTGTGCCTTAACCTAACCCATGTTGTGCCTTAACCTAACCCATGTTGTGCCTTAACCTAACCCATGTTGTGCCTTAACCTAACCCATGTTGTGCCTTAACCTAACCCATGTCGTGCCTTAACCTAACCCATGTCGTGCCTTAACCTAACCCACGTCGTGCCTTAACCTAACCCACGTTGTCGCCTAACGTAACCCACGTTGTCGCCTAAACCTGCTCTGTAATTGTTATACGACTCGTTCAATTAGTGTAGTGTTGCCCACCCGCAACCCTCGCAATATAGTTCGCTACTCGCACTCCCCGCTCCCCTGTGTATCGCTTCATGTTAAACACCTTGCAAGTCTTGCTCACTTTCCACATGCTCCTGCTGTACACTGTAATGTGGATGGCAGCAGGACGTACATGCCGCCCCTCCCCACGTCCCCACCTTGCCCCCTGCCTTCGCAAGCTGGTTGGTGAGAACTTTGCATGTTCAATGCCCTCCGCATGCGACGTACTCAGGCTACGTTGTGGTGCGGCCTGTGTCAACTGTCCGCTAATGTCGTACGCGTAAACCACAATCTGTACTGCACATTCGTCCTTATGTACTGAATGATACATCGTGGCACATGTGTGACCGTACAACGACTGCGCCCAAAAACGGCGGACCATACAGTGCAAATATTGTGCACGCAGCTACGTGTCGTCTCCCTATGAGAGCTGGATTGCAGTGTGGTACGCCATAGAGACGTGTGGGAGGAACGGACGCCGTGGATGGCGATCAGCATGAGCTGTCTGTTGATGTATTCGGACCTAGTCGTCTCTCCTCACACACCGTGATGGCATGGTGCACCGCGTTCCATATCTGCGACATGCTACAGAGGCCGGTTGACAGTCGTTCGAGCAATGGACATCGCATACGTACGGGGGCCACCTTCCACGTATTGTCTAGGCGTGCACATTTTGTTGCGTGTATGTGGGCAGACGTAGTGTGGCGTGACACCTGACACAGGCATGCAATAATCGTGGAAGTTGCAAATGGCGATGGACGCCTGCGTTTTCTGGTGAAGTTACGCAAATGAACAAATGGTAACCTGTTGTGGTGCGGTTGTTCTCGCTAGGGGTGAATCGGTGATGGCGACGATAGGTTGAGGTACTAACCGGTTGTTCCAGCGATACCCACCATGCCGACGAAACTGAACGGCATCTGGGTGTGAAGCGATACGCGGCGGTGGCTGGGTGGGACCGTCCCCGGCCGGTGAGGGGGCGCCTCCCGGCGTGCTGGCCGCGCGGTGCGTGGGCGCACGCGCTACAGCCGGCTGGTGGGGTCGGCCAGTGGCAGGCGCGCCGGCCGACGGACGCGGCAGGCGTCGCAGCTGCGCGCCGGCGCACCCTGCGCGCGGCGCCGTGCGGCCAAAGTAGGTCCTCGCGGGCCCGGTGCGAAGCGCGGTGGACATCTTCAGTGTGCTGGTCCGATTGAGGACTGTGTGCGTTGAGGATGCGCTGCCGCCCGGCGCTCGGCGCCGCGACGCCGTCTGCTGCTCGGTCGCCCCAGCGGTTCTCGCTGGTGGTTTGTATCGCAGCTGTGCGGATGTGTTGGCGCGTGCGCTGTGCTGGGAGAGTTCGCTTCGGCACCCAAGTGGGGCTTTTGTCCTTCTGTGGCGCTGGCGTTGGAGCTGCCGGTCACCGTAGGTGGCGCGTGTTGTCTCCCGCCGGCAATGCCACGACAGCACGCTCCCGGGCCTCTGTCGGCAGCGGCAAGCTCAGTTGGGAGCACGGGTGGTCGCACCGAAAGCGTCTACTCGCCTAACTCCGGGCGATTGCGCCTCTCTCGAACCCGACCAAGTACTTGGGACGGCGCTGCGCGCCGCCGGGACCTGAGAGGGTTTCGAGGTGTATTGTGCAGGGGAGCTCAGCCTCCTCCTGTTTGCAGAATGATTGAGCGGACGCTTGCGTGTTCGCGCGGGCCCCCGGGACACACTCCCGGGCGGCCGGCTGCTCAGCTCTAGTTGACGCAGCTCCCTGGTTGATCCTGCCAGTAGTCATATGCTTGTCTCAAAGATTAAGCCATGCATGTCTCAGTACAAGCCGCATTAAGGTGAAACCGCGAATGGCTCA
>NW_025726959.1:105000-112500 GCF_021461385.2 Schistocerca piceifrons | reverse complement strand
ACATACCGCCATCTGTAGGTCTCCCGCAACATGACCTCCTCCAACGACGATACCGCCATCTATGCGACGCCAAGCCGATTAAGACAGCGATGGCGCCACAGTGCCCGCCTTTCGACGCCACCCACAAAGCCTGCAGCCTCTGTCGACCATAGCACCCAATCTCCAGTGGCTCTGCCGCACGAAGCCGTGGACCGGCAATGACTCCACCCGCACCCGTTCGTGCACCACCCCAACCGCCAAACGCGCACCTCCAGCGGATGAACGGCGGACGTTTCCCGCACTCGTAAAGTGCAATCCACCCCTATAACGTGCGTTTCATGAAGAGTTATTGCCAATATGCGACATTCCCGCTGTCCCTATACATGAGCCGCGACCTGTACCACTTACGAGCGAGAGACGCGATCGCGTTGCTCACTGTACGGCGTCCGATACCGAGCCATCAGCATGTCGGTCCCCATGCGCGTTGCACTCGCACTCGCAGTCGCAAAAACGTGGGGCAAATATATTACGCGGAAGAGTTATAACAGACCGAGCCCCACTGCATGAGGGGAGTCTTTGTCACTAATGTACACAGATGGAACATTTTGGACTGGAACCAGATTACCCGTACACACGGCGCTGATTAGTAATCAATGCAGAGCCATCAAACTACAGAATATATATACAACTGTCCGTATACATGCTGAAAGAGTCTGCCCACAATGGGAACCACACGTCAGCCAGCCACTCTGATCACGCACCACTCTCTGCTTCTAACGGGCGCACATACAATATGTAAGCACCAGCATGGAACAACATCCAGTGCATCCTCTCCGCCACATTACACAATCCACACTATCACAACCAGACCAGGAGGTCCATGCGGAAAATACAATATCCCACCCTTTCGACATCCACCATTGCGCAGATCAGGCACCAACACCCACACATGTCCTATACAACGGTGCACCCAACATCACAATAGTACCTCCTGTCACAGCGCACAAACAATGACATGAGTCAAAGACACAGGTCTGACACAAGCATAGAATTGGAGCGCCGCCTCTAATAAGCCAAAGGTGCATCCTGACGTGACAAATCTGATCATGTCACAAGCATTCACTTACTATAATCACTATCAACGAACCTGCCGCCCCCGCCCCCCCCTACACCTTTCCTTACAACAACGTGTAACCTAACCTAACCTAACCTATGTTGTACCTTAACCTAACCTATGTTGTACCTTAACCTAACCTATGTTGTACCTTAACCTAACCTATGTTGTACCTTAACCTAACCTATGTTGTGCCTTAACCTAACCTATGTTGTGCCTTAACCTAACCTATGTTGTGCCTTAACCTAACCTATGTTGTGCCTTAACCTAACCTATGTTGTGCCTTAACCTAACCTATGTTGTGCCTTAACCTAACCTATGTTGTGCCTTAACCTAACCTATGTTGTGCCTTAACCTAACCTATGTTGTGCCTTAACCTAACCCATGTTGTGCCTTAACCTAACCCATGTTGTGCCTTAACCTAACCCATGTTGTGCCTTAACCTAACCCATGTTGTGCCTTAACCTAACCCATGTTGTGCCTTAACCTAACCCATGTTGTGCCTTAACCTAACCCATGTTGTGCCTTAACCTAACCCATGTTGTGCCTTAACCTAACCCATGTTGTGCCTTAACCTAACCCATGTTGTGCCTTAACCTAACCCATGTTGTGCCTTAACCTAACCCATGTTGTGCCTTAACCTAACCCATGTTGTGCCTTAACCTAACCCATGTTGTGCCTTAACCTAACCCATGTTGTGCCTTAACCTAACCCATGTTGTGCCTTAACCTAACCCATGTTGTGCCTTAACCTAACCCATGTTGTGCCTTAACCTAACCCATGTTGTGCCTTAACCTAACCCATGTTGTGCCTTAACCTAACCCATGTTGTGCCTTAACCTAACCCATGTTGTGCCTTAACCTAACCCATGTTGTGCCTTAACCTAACCCATGTTGTGCCTTAACCTAACCCATGTTGTGCCTTAACCTAACCCATGTTGTGCCTTAACCTAACCCATGTTGTGCCTTAACCTAACCCATGTTGTGCCTTAACCTAACCCATGTTGTGCCTTAACCTAACCCATGTTGTGCCTTAACCTAACCCATGTTGTGCCTTAACCTAACCCATGTTGTGCCTTAACCTAACCCATGTTGTGCCTTAACCTAACCCATGTTGTGCCTTAACCTAACCCATGTTGTGCCTTAACCTAACCCATGTTGTGCCTTAACCTAACCCATGTCGTGCCTTAACCTAACCCATGTCGTGCCTTAACCTAACCCATGTCGTGCCTTAACCTAACCCATGTCGTGCCTTAACCTAACCCATGTCGTGCCTTAACCTAACCCATGTCGTGCCTTAACCTAACCCACGTCGTGCCTTAACCTAACCCACGTTGTCGCCTAACGTAACCCACGTTGTCGCCTAAACCTGCTCTGTAATTGTTATACGACTCGTTCAATTAGTGTAGTGTTGCCCACCCGCAACCCTCGCAATATAGTTCGCTACTCGCACTCCCCGCTCCCCTGTGTATCGCTTCATGTTAAACACCTTGCAAGTCTTGCTCACTTTCCACATGCTCCTGCTGTACACTGTAATGTGGATGGCAGCAGGACGTACATGCCGCCCCTCCCCACGTCCCCACCTTGCCCCCTGCCTTCGCAAGCTGGTTGGTGAGAACTTTGCATGTTCAATGCCCTCCGCATGCGACGTACTCAGGCTACGTTGTGGTGCGGCCTGTGTCAACTGTCCGCTAATGTCGTACGCGTAAACCACAATCTGTACTGCACATTCGTCCTTATGTACTGAATGATACATCGTGGCACATGTGTGACCGTACAACGACTGCGCCCAAAAACGGCGGACCATACAGTGCAAATATTGTGCACGCAGCTACGTGTCGTCTCCCTATGAGAGCTGGATTGCAGTGTGGTACGCCATAGAGACGTGTGGGAGGAACGGACGCCGTGGATGGCGATCAGCATGAGCTGTCTGTTGATGTATTCGGACCTAGTCGTCTCTCCTCACACACCGTGATGGCATGGTGCACCGCGTTCCATATCTGCGACATGCTACAGAGGCCGGTTGACAGTCGTTCGAGCAATGGACATCGCATACGTACGGGGGCCACCTTCCACGTATTGTCTAGGCGTGCACATTTTGTTGCGTGTATGTGGGCAGACGTAGTGTGGCGTGACACCTGACACAGGCATGCAATAATCGTGGAAGTTGCAAATGGCGATGGACGCCTGCGTTTTCTGGTGAAGTTACGCAAATGAACAAATGGTAACCTGTTGTGGTGCGGTTGTTCTCGCTAGGGGTGAATCGGTGATGGCGACGATAGGTTGAGGTACTAACCGGTTGTTCCAGCGATACCCACCATGCCGACGAAACTGAACGGCATCTGGGTGTGAAGCGATACGCGGCGGTGGCTGGGTGGGACCGTCCCCGGCCGGTGAGGGGGCGCCTCCCGGCGTGCTGGCCGCGCGGTGCGTGGGCGCACGCGCTACAGCCGGCTGGTGGGGGCGGCCAGTGGCAGGCGCGCCGGCCGACGGACGCGGCAGGCGTCGCAGCTGCGCGCCGGCGCACCCTGCGCGCGGCGCCGTGCGGCCAAAGTAGGTCCTCGCGGGCCCGGTGCGAAGCGCGGTGGACATCTTCAGTGTGCTGGTCCGATTGAGGACTGTGTGCGTTGAGGATGCGCTGCCGCCCGGCGCTCGGCGCCGCGACGCCGTCTGCTGCTCGGTCGCCCCAGCGGTTCTCGCTGGTGGTTTGTATCGCAGCTGTGCGGATGTGTTGGCGCGTGCGCTGTGCTGGGAGAGTTCGCTTCGGCACCCAAGTGGGGCTTTTGTCCTTCTGTGGCGCTGGCGTTGGAGCTGCCGGTCACCGTAGGTGGCGCGTGTTGTCTCCCGCCGGCAATGCCACGACAGCACGCTCCCGGGCCTCTGTCGGCAGCGGCAAGCTCAGTTGGGAGCACGGGTGGTCGCACCGAAAGCGTCTACTCGCCTAACTCCGGGCGATTGCGCCTCTCTCGAACCCGACCAAGTACTTGGGACGGCGCTGCGCGCCGCCGGGACCTGAGAGGGTTTCGAGGTGTATTGTGCAGGGGAGCTCAGCCTCCTCCTGTTTGCAGAATGATTGAGCGGACGCTTGCGTGTTCGCGCGGGCCCCCGGGACACACTCCCGGGCGGCCGGCTGCTCAGCTCTAGTTGACGCAGCTCCCTGGTTGATCCTGCCAGTAGTCATATGCTTGTCTCAAAGATTAAGCCATGCATGTCTCAGTACAAGCCGCATTAAGGTGAAACCGCGAATGGCTCATTAAATCAGTTATGGTTCCTTAGATCGTACCCACGTTACTTGGATAACTGTGGTAATTCTAGAGCTAATACATGCAAACAGAGTCCCGACCAGAGATGGAAGGGACGCTTTTATTAGATCAAAACCAATCGGTCGGCTCGTCCGGTCCGTTTGCCTTGGTGACTCTGAATAACTTTGGGCTGATCGCACGGTCCTCGTACCGGCGACGCATCTTTCAAATGTCTGCCTTATCAACTGTCGATGGTAGGTTCTGCGCCTACCATGGTTGTAACGGGTAACGGGGAATCAGGGTTCGATTCCGGAGAGGGAGCCTGAGAAACGGCTACCACATCCAAGGAAGGCAGCAGGCGCGCAAATTACCCACTCCCGGCACGGGGAGGTAGTGACGAAAAATAACGATACGGGACTCATCCGAGGCCCCGTAATCGGAATGAGTACACTTTAAATCCTTTAACGAGTATCTATTGGAGGGCAAGTCTGGTGCCAGCAGCCGCGGTAATTCCAGCTCCAATAGCGTATATTAAAGTTGTTGCGGTTAAAAAGCTCGTAGTTGGATTTGTGTCCCACGCTGTTGGTTCACCGCCCGTCGGTGTTTAACTGGCATGTATCGTGGGACGTCCTGCCGGTGGGGCGAGCCGAAGGCGTGCGACCGCCCCGTGCGTGCTCGTGCGTCCCGAGGCGGACCCCGTTGAAATCCTACCAGGGTGCTCTTTATTGAGTGTCTCGGTGGGCCGGCACGTTTACTTTGAACAAATTAGAGTGCTTAAAGCAGGCAAGCCCGCCTGAATACTGTGTGCATGGAATAATGGAATAGGACCTCGGTTCTATTTTGTTGGTTTTCGGAACCCGAGGTAATGATTAATAGGGACAGGCGGGGGCATTCGTATTGCGACGTTAGAGGTGAAATTCTTGGATCGTCGCAAGACGAACAGAAGCGAAAGCATTTGCCAAGTATGTTTTCATTAATCAAGAACGAAAGTTAGAGGTTCGAAGGCGATCAGATACCGCCCTAGTTCTAACCATAAACGATGCCAGCCAGCGATCCGCCGCAGTTCCTCCGATGACTCGGCGGGCAGCCTCCGGGAAACCAAAGCTTTTGGGTTCCGGGGGAAGTATGGTTGCAAAGCTGAAACTTAAAGGAATTGACGGAAGGGCACCACCAGGAGTGGAGCCTGCGGCTTAATTTGACTCAACACGGGAAACCTCACCAGGCCCGGACACCGGAAGGATTGACAGATTGATAGCTCTTTCTTGATTCGGTGGGTGGTGGTGCATGGCCGTTCTTAGTTGGTGGAGCGATTTGTCTGGTTAATTCCGATAACGAACGAGACTCTAGCCTGCTAACTAGTCGCGTGACATCCTTCGTGCTGTCAGCGATTACTTTTCTTCTTAGAGGGACAGGCGGCTTCTAGCCGCACGAGATTGAGCAATAACAGGTCTGTGATGCCCTTAGATGTTCTGGGCCGCACGCGCGCTACACTGAAGGAATCAGCGTGTCTTCCTAGGCCGAAAGGTCGGGGTAACCCGCTGAACCTCCTTCGTGCTAGGGATTGGGGCTTGCAATTGTTCCCCATGAACGAGGAATTCCCAGTAAGCGCGAGTCATAAGCTCGCGTTGATTACGTCCCTGCCCTTTGTACACACCGCCCGTCGCTACTACCGATTGAATGATTTAGTGAGGTCTTCGGACTGGTACGCGGCATTGACTCTGTCGTTGCCGATGCTACCGGAAAGATGACCAAACTTGATCATTTAGAGGAAGTAAAAGTCGTAACAAGGTTTCCGTAGGTGAACCTGCGGAAGGATCATTACCGACTAGACTGCATGTCTTTCGATGTGCGTGTCGTGTCGCGCAACACGCTACCTGTACGGCTCGCCGTAGCCGTGCGCCGCGTGCGGAACCACGCGTGCCTCTCAAAACTAGCGGCAATGTTGTGTGGTACGAGCGCTGAAGCGCTGGAGCGGCTGGCCTGCGGCACCTGGCGCCTGGCGCCGGTTTTGAATGACTTTCGCCCGAGTGCCTGTCCGCTCCGGTGTGGAGCCGTACGACGCCCGTCGGCCGTGAGGCCGTTGGACACAGAACGCTGGAACAGGGGCCGCCACACGCCTCACTCCCGCCTATGCGACCGTCTCGAAAGAGACGGCGGAAACTGAGAAAAGATCACCCAGGACGGTGGATCACTCGGCTCGTGGGTCGATGAAGAACGCAGCAAATTGCGCGTCGACATGTGAACTGCAGGACACATGAACATCGACGTTTCGAACGCACATTGCGGTCCATGGATTCCGTTCCCGGGCCACGTCTGGCTGAGGGTCGGCTACGTATACTGAAGCGCGCGGCGTTTGCCCCGCTTCGCAGACCTGGGAGTGTCGCGGCCGCCTGTGGGGCCGGCCGCGTCTCCTCAAACGTGCGATGCGCGCCCGTCGCCTGGCGGTTCGCATACCGGTACTTTCTCGGTAGCGTGCACAGCCGGCTGGCGGTGTGGCGTGCGACACCTCGTACAACGACCTCAGAGCAGGCGAGACTACCCGCTGAATTTAAGCATATTACTAAGCGGAGGAAAAGAAACTAACAAGGATTCCCCCAGTAGCGGCGAGCGAACAGGGAAGAGTCCAGCACCGAACCCCGCAGGCTGCCGCCTGTCGTGGCATGTGGTGTTTGGGAGGGTCCACTACCCCGACGCCTCGCGCCGAGCCCAAGTCCAACTTGAATGAGGCCACGGCCCGTAGAGGGTGCCAGGCCCGTAGCGGCCGGTGCGAGCGTCGGCGGGACCTCTCCTTCGAGTCGGGTTGCTTGAGAGTGCAGCTCCAAGTGGGTGGTAAACTCCATCTGAGACTAAATATGACCACGAGACCGATAGCGAACAAGTACCGTGAGGGAAAGTTGAAAAGAACTTTGAAGAGAGAGTTCAAAAGTACGTGAAACCGTTCTGGGGTAAACGTGAGAAGTCCGAAAGGTCGAACGGGTGAGATTCACGCCCATCCGGCCACTGGCCTCCGCCCTCGGCAGATGGGGCCGGCCGCCCGCGCGGAGCAATCTGCGGCGGGGTCGTGTCCGGTTGCCTTTCCACTCGCCGCGGGGTGGGGCCGTTCCGGTGTGCGGTGGGCCGCACTTCTCCCCTAGTAGGACGTCGCGACCCGCTGGGTGCCGGCCTA
>NW_025726959.1:95000-100000 GCF_021461385.2 Schistocerca piceifrons | reverse complement strand
AATATATATACAACTGTCCGTATACATGCTGAAAGAGTCTGCCCACAATGGGAACCACACGTCAGCCAGCCACTCTGATCACGCACCACTCTCTGCTTCTAACGGGCGCACATACAATATGTAAGCACCAGCATGGAACAACATCCAGTGCATCCTCTCCGCCACATTACACAATCCACACTATCACAACCAGACCAGGAGGTCCATGCGGAAAATACAATATCCCACCCTTTCGACATCCACCATTGCGCAGATCAGGCACCAACACCCACACATGTCCTATACAACGGTGCACCCAACATCACAATAGTACCTCCTGTCACAGCGCACAAACAATGACATGAGTCAAAGACACAGGTCTGACACAAGCATAGAATTGGAGCGCCGCCTCTAATAAGCCAAAGGTGCATCCTGACGTGACAAATCTGATCATGTCACAAGCATTCACTTACTATAATCACTATCAACGAACCTGCCGCCCCCGCCCCCCCCTACACCTTTCCTTACAACAACGTGTAACCTAACCTAACCTAACCTATGTTGTACCTTAACCTAACCTATGTTGTACCTTAACCTAACCTATGTTGTACCTTAACCTAACCTATGTTGTACCTTAACCTAACCTATGTTGTACCTTAACCTAACCTATGTTGTGCCTTAACCTAACCTATGTTGTGCCTTAACCTAACCTATGTTGTGCCTTAACCTAACCTATGTTGTGCCTTAACCTAACCTATGTTGTGCCTTAACCTAACCTATGTTGTGCCTTAACCTAACCTATGTTGTGCCTTAACCTAACCCATGTTGTGCCTTAACCTAACCCATGTTGTGCCTTAACCTAACCCATGTTGTGCCTTAACCTAACCCATGTTGTGCCTTAACCTAACCCATGTTGTGCCTTAACCTAACCCATGTTGTGCCTTAACCTAACCCATGTTGTGCCTTAACCTAACCCATGTTGTGCCTTAACCTAACCCATGTTGTGCCTTAACCTAACCCATGTTGTGCTTAACCTAACCCATGTTGTGCCTTAACCTAACCCATGTTGTGCCTTAACCTAACCCATGTTGTGCCTTAACCTAACCCATGTTGTGCCTTAACCTAACCCATGTTGTGCCTTAACCTAACCCATGTTGTGCCTTAACCTAACCCATGTTGTGCCTTAACCTAACCCATGTTGTGCCTTAACCTAACCCATGTTGTGCCTTAACCTAACCCATGTTGTGCCTTAACCTAACCCATGTTGTGCCTTAACCTAACCCATGTTGTGCCTTAACCTAACCCATGTTGTGCCTTAACCTAACCCATGTTGTGCCTTAACCTAACCCATGTTGTGCCTTAACCTAACCCATGTTGTGCCTTAACCTAACCCATGTTGTGCCTTAACCTAACCCATGTCGTGCCTTAACCTAACCCATGTCGTGCCTTAACCTAACCCACGTCGTGCCTTAACCTAACCCACGTCGTGCCTTAACCTAACCCACGTCGTGCCTTAACCTAACCCACGTCGTGCCTTAACCTAACCCACGTCGTGCCTTAACCTAACCCACGTTGTCGCCTAACGTAACCCACGTTGTCGCCTAAACCTGCTCTGTAATTGTTATACGACTCGTTCAATTAGTGTAGTGTTGCCCACCCGCAACCCTCGCAATATAGTTCGCTACTCGCACTCCCCGCTCCCCTGTGTATCGCTTCATGTTAAACACCTTGCAAGTCTTGCTCACTTTCCACATGCTCCTGCTGTACACTGTAATGTGGATGGCAGCAGGACGTACATGCCGCCCCTCCCCACGTCCCCACCTTGCCCCCTGCCTTCGCAAGCTGGTTGGTGAGAACTTTGCATGTTCAATGCCCTCCGCATGCGACGTACTCAGGCTACGTTGTGGTGCGGCCTGTGTCAACTGTCCGCTAATGTCGTACGCGTAAACCACAATCTGTACTGCACATTCGTCCTTATGTACTGAATGATACATCGTGGCACATGTGTGACCGTACAACGACTGCGCCCAAAAACGGCGGACCATACAGTGCAAATATTGTGCACGCAGCTACGTGTCGTCTCCCTATGAGAGCTGGATTGCAGTGTGGTACGCCATAGAGACGTGTGGGAGGAACGGACGCCGTGGATGGCGATCAGCATGAGCTGTCTGTTGATGTATTCGGACCTAGTCGTCTCTCCTCACACACCGTGATGGCATGGTGCACCGCGTTCCATATCTGCGACATGCTACAGAGGCCGGTTGACAGTCGTTCGAGCAATGGACATCGCATACGTACGGGGGCCACCTTCCACGTATTGTCTAGGCGTGCACATTTTGTTGCGTGTATGTGGGCAGACGTAGTGTGGCGTGACACCTGACACAGGCATGCAATAATCGTGGAAGTTGCAAATGGCGATGGACGCCTGCGTTTTCTGGTGAAGTTACGCAAATGAACAAATGGTAACCTGTTGTGGTGCGGTTGTTCTCGCTAGGGGTGAATCGGTGATGGCGACGATAGGTTGAGGTACTAACCGGTTGTTCCAGCGATACCCACCATGCCGACGAAACTGAACGGCATCTGGGTGTGAAGCGATACGCGGCGGTGGCTGGGTGGGACCGTCCCCGGCCGGTGAGGGGGCGCCTCCCGGCGTGCTGGCCGCGCGGTGCGTGGGCGCACGCGCTACAGCCGGCTGGTGGGGGCGGCCAGTGGCAGGCGCGCCGGCCGACGGACGCGGCAGGCGTCGCAGCTGCGCGCCGGCGCACCCTGCGCGCGGCGCCGTGCGGCCAAAGTAGGTCCTCGCGGGCCCGGTGCGAAGCGCGGTGGACATCTTCAGTGTGCTGGTCCGATTGAGGACTGTGTGCGTTGAGGATGCGCTGCCGCCCGGCGCTCGGCGCCGCGACGCCGTCTGCTGCTCGGTCGCCCCAGCGGTTCTCGCTGGTGGTTTGTATCGCAGCTGTGCGGATGTGTTGGCGCGTGCGCTGTGCTGGGAGAGTTCGCTTCGGCACCCAAGTGGGGCTTTTGTCCTTCTGTGGCGCTGGCGTTGGAGCTGCCGGTCACCGTAGGTGGCGCGTGTTGTCTCCCGCTGGCAATGCCACGACAGCACGCTCCCGGGCCTCTGTCGGCAGCGGCAAGCTCAGTTGGGAGCACGGGTGGTCGCACCGAAAGCGTCTACTCGCCTAACTCCGGGCGATTGCGCCTCTCTCGAACCCGACCAAGTACTTGGGACGGCGCTGCGCGCCGCCGGGACCTGAGAGGGTTTCGAGGTGTATTGTGCAGGGGAGCTCAGCCTCCTCCTGTTTGCAGAATGATTGAGCGGACGCTTGCGTGTTCGCGCGGGCCCCCGGGACACACTCCCGGGCGGCCGGCTGCTCAGCTCTAGTTGACGCAGCTCCCTGGTTGATCCTGCCAGTAGTCATATGCTTGTCTCAAAGATTAAGCCATGCATGTCTCAGTACAAGCCGCATTAAGGTGAAACCGCGAATGGCTCATTAAATCAGTTATGGTTCCTTAGATCGTACCCACGTTACTTGGATAACTGTGGTAATTCTAGAGCTAATACATGCAAACAGAGTCCCGACCAGAGATGGAAGGGACGCTTTTATTAGATCAAAACCAATCGGTCGGCTCGTCCGGTCCGTTTGCCTTGGTGACTCTGAATAACTTTGGGCTGATCGCACGGTCCTCGTACCGGCGACGCATCTTTCAAATGTCTGCCTTATCAACTGTCGATGGTAGGTTCTGCGCCTACCATGGTTGTAACGGGTAACGGGGAATCAGGGTTCGATTCCGGAGAGGGAGCCTGAGAAACGGCTACCACATCCAAGGAAGGCAGCAGGCGCGCAAATTACCCACTCCCGGCACGGGGAGGTAGTGACGAAAAATAACGATACGGGACTCATCCGAGGCCCCGTAATCGGAATGAGTACACTTTAAATCCTTTAACGAGTATCTATTGGAGGGCAAGTCTGGTGCCAGCAGCCGCGGTAATTCCAGCTCCAATAGCGTATATTAAAGTTGTTGCGGTTAAAAAGCTCGTAGTTGGATTTGTGTCCCACGCTGTTGGTTCACCGCCCGTCGGTGTTTAACTGGCATGTATCGTGGGACGTCCTGCCGGTGGGGCGAGCCGAAGGCGTGCGACCGCCCCGTGCGTGCTCGTGCGTCCCGAGGCGGACCCCGTTGAAATCCTACCAGGGTGCTCTTTATTGAGTGTCTCGGTGGGCCGGCACGTTTACTTTGAACAAATTAGAGTGCTTAAAGCAGGCAAGCCCGCCTGAATACTGTGTGCATGGAATAATGGAATAGGACCTCGGTTCTATTTTGTTGGTTTTCGGAACCCGAGGTAATGATTAATAGGGACAGGCGGGGGCATTCGTATTGCGACGTTAGAGGTGAAATTCTTGGATCGTCGCAAGACGAACAGAAGCGAAAGCATTTGCCAAGTATGTTTTCATTAATCAAGAACGAAAGTTAGAGGTTCGAAGGCGATCAGATACCGCCCTAGTTCTAACCATAAACGATGCCAGCCAGCGATCCGCCGCAGTTCCTCCGATGACTCGGCGGGCAGCCTCCGGGAAACCAAAGCTTTTGGGTTCCGGGGGAAGTATGGTTGCAAAGCTGAAACTTAAAGGAATTGACGGAAGGGCACCACCAGGAGTGGAGCCTGCGGCTTAATTTGACTCAACACGGGAAACCTCACCAGGCCCGGACACCGGAAGGATTGACAGATTGATAGCTCTTTCTTGATTCGGTGGGTGGTGGTGCATGGCCGTTCTTAGTTGGTGGAGCGATTTGTCTGGTTAATTCCGATAACGAACGAGACTCTAGCCTGCTAACTAGTCGCGTGACATCCTTCGTGCTGTCAGCGATTACTTTTCTTCTTAGAGGGACAGGCGGCTTCTAGCCGCACGAGATTGAGCAATAACAGGTCTGTGATGCCCTTAGATGTTCTGGGCCGCACGCGCGCTACACTGAAGGAATCAGCGTGTCTTCCTAGGCCGAAAGGTCGGGGTAACCCGCTG
>NW_025726959.1:85000-87500 GCF_021461385.2 Schistocerca piceifrons | reverse complement strand
CCCTTAACCTAACCCATGTTGTGCCTTAACCTAACCCATGTTGTGCCTTAACCTAACCCATGTTGTGCCTTAACCTAACCCATGTTGTGCCTTAACCTAACCCATGTTGTGCCTTAACCTAACCCATGTTGTGCCTTAACCTAACCCATGTTGTGCCTTAACCTAACCCATGTTGTGCCTTAACCTAACCCATGTTGTGCCTTAACCTAACCCATGTTGTGCCTTAACCTAACCCATGTTGTGCCTTAACCTAACCCATGTTGTGCCTTAACCTAACCCATGTTGTGCCTTAACCTAACCCATGTTGTGCCTTAACCTAACCCATGTTGTGCCTTAACCTAACCCATGTTGTGCCTTAACCTAACCCATGTTGTGCCTTAACCTAACCCATGTTGTGCCTTAACCTAACCCATGTTGTGCCTTAACCTAACCCATGTTGTGCCTTAACCTAACCCATGTTGTGCCTTAACCTAACCCATGTTGTGCCTTAACCTAACCCATGTTGTGCCTTAACCTAACCCATGTTGTGCCTTAACCTAACCCATGTTGTGCCTTAACCTAACCCATGTTGTGCCTTAACCTAACCCATGTTGTGCCTTAACCTAACCTATGTTGTGCCTTAACCTAACCCATGTTGTGCCTTAACCTAACCCATGTTGTGCCTTAACCTAACCCATGTTGTGCCTTAACCTAACCCATGTTGTGCCTTAACCTAACCCATGTTGTGCCTTAACCTAACCCATGTTGTGCCTTAACCTAACCCATGTTGTGCCTTAACCTAACCCATGTTGTGCCTTAACCTAACCCATGTTGTGCCTTAACCTAACCCATGTTGTGCCTTAACCTAACCCATGTTGTGCCTTAACCTAACCCATGTTGTGCCTTAACCTAACCCATGTTGTGCCTTAACCTAACCCACGTCGTGCCTTAACCTAACCCACGTCGTGCCTTAACCTAACCCACGTTGTCGCCTAACGTAACCCACGTTGTCGCCTAAACCTGCTCTGTAATTGTTATACGACTCGTTCAATTAGTGTAGTGTTGCCCACCCGCAACCCTCGCAATATAGTTCGCTACTCGCACTCCCCGCTCCCCTGTGTATCGCTTCATGTTAAACACCTTGCAAGTCTTGCTCACTTTCCACATGCTCCTGCTGTACACTGTAATGTGGATGGCAGCAGGACGTACATGCCGCCCCTCCCCACGTCCCCACCTTGCCCCCTGCCTTCGCAAGCTGGTTGGTGAGAACTTTGCATGTTCAATGCCCTCCGCATGCGACGTACTCAGGCTACGTTGTGGTGCGGCCTGTGTCAACTGTCCGCTAATGTCGTACGCGTAAACCACAATCTGTACTGCACATTCGTCCTTATGTACTGAATGATACATCGTGGCACATGTGTGACCGTACAACGACTGCGCCCAAAAACGGCGGACCATACAGTGCAAATATTGTGCACGCAGCTACGTGTCGTCTCCCTATGAGAGCTGGATTGCAGTGTGGTACGCCATAGAGACGTGTGGGAGGAACGGACGCCGTGGATGGCGATCAGCATGAGCTGTCTGTTGATGTATTCGGACCTAGTCGTCTCTCCTCACACACCGTGATGGCATGGTGCACCGCGTTCCATATCTGCGACATGCTACAGAGGCCGGTTGACAGTCGTTCGAGCAATGGACATCGCATACGTACGGGGGCCACCTTCCACGTATTGTCTAGGCGTGCACATTTTGTTGCGTGTATGTGGGCAGACGTAGTGTGGCGTGACACCTGACACAGGCATGCAATAATCGTGGAAGTTGCAAATGGCGATGGACGCCTGCGTTTTCTGGTGAAGTTACGCAAATGAACAAATGGTAACCTGTTGTGGTGCGGTTGTTCTCGCTAGGGGTGAATCGGTGATGGCGACGATAGGTTGAGGTACTAACCGGTTGTTCCAGCGATACCCACCATGCCGACGAAACTGAACGGCATCTGGGTGTGAAGCGATACGCGGCGGTGGCTGGGTGGGACCGTCCCCGGCCGGTGAGGGGGCGCCTCCCGGCGTGCTGGCCGCGCGGTGCGTGGGCGCACGCGCTACAGCCGGCTGGTGGGGGCGGCCAGTGGCAGGCGCGCCGGCCGACGGACGCGGCAGGCGTCGCAGCTGCGCGCCGGCGCACCCTGCGCGCGGCGCCGTGCGGCCAAAGTAGGTCCTCGCGGGCCCGGTGCGAAGCGCGGTGGACATCTTCAGTGTGCTGGTCCGATTGAGGACTGTGTGCGTTGAGGATGCGCTGCCGCCCGGCGCTCGGCGCCGCGACGCCGTCTGCTGCTCGGTCGCCCCAGCGGTTCTCGCTGGTGGTTTGTATCGCAGCTGTGCGGATGTGTTGGCGCGTGCGCTGTGCTGGGAGAGTTCGCTTCGGCACCCAAGTGGGGCTTTTGTCCTTCTGTGGCGCTGGCGTTGGAGCTGCCGGTCACCGTAGGTGGCGCGTGTTGTCTCCCGCCGGCAATGCCACGACAGCACGC
>NW_025726959.1:65000-75000 GCF_021461385.2 Schistocerca piceifrons | reverse complement strand
TTGTGCCTTAACCTAACCTATGTTGTGCCTTAACCTAACCCATGTTGTGCCTTAACCTAACCCATGTTGTGCCTTAACCTAACCCATGTTGTGCCTTAACCTAACCCATGTTGTGCCTTAACCTAACCCATGTTGTGCCTTAACCTAACCCATGTTGTGCCTTAACCTAACCCATGTTGTGCCTTAACCTAACCCATGTTGTGCCTTAACCTAACCCATGTTGTGCCTTAACCTAACCCATGTTGTGCCTTAACCTAACCCATGTTGTGCCTTAACCTAACCCATGTTGTGCCTTAACCTAACCCATGTTGTGCCTTAACCTAACCCATGTCGTGCCTTAACCTAACCCACGTCGTGCCTTAACCTAACCCACGTTGTCGCCTAACGTAACCCACGTTGTCGCCTAAACCTGCTCTGTAATTGTTATACGACTCGTTCAATTAGTGTAGTGTTGCCCACCCGCAACCCTCGCAATATAGTTCGCTACTCGCACTCCCCGCTCCCCTGTGTATCGCTTCATGTTAAACACCTTGCAAGTCTTGCTCACTTTCCACATGCTCCTGCTGTACACTGTAATGTGGATGGCAGCAGGACGTACATGCCGCCCCTCCCCACGTCCCCACCTTGCCCCCTGCCTTCGCAAGCTGGTTGGTGAGAACTTTGCATGTTCAATGCCCTCCGCATGCGACGTACTCAGGCTACGTTGTGGTGCGGCCTGTGTCAACTGTCCGCTAATGTCGTACGCGTAAACCACAATCTGTACTGCACATTCGTCCTTATGTACTGAATGATACATCGTGGCACATGTGTGACCGTACAACGACTGCGCCCAAAAACGGCGGACCATACAGTGCAAATATTGTGCACGCAGCTACGTGTCGTCTCCCTATGAGAGCTGGATTGCAGTGTGGTACGCCATAGAGACGTGTGGGAGGAACGGACGCCGTGGATGGCGATCAGCATGAGCTGTCTGTTGATGTATTCGGACCTAGTCGTCTCTCCTCACACACCGTGATGGCATGGTGCACCGCGTTCCATATCTGCGACATGCTACAGAGGCCGGTTGACAGTCGTTCGAGCAATGGACATCGCATACGTACGGGGGCCACCTTCCACGTATTGTCTAGGCGTGCACATTTTGTTGCGTGTATGTGGGCAGACGTAGTGTGGCGTGACACCTGACACAGGCATGCAATAATCGTGGAAGTTGCAAATGGCGATGGACGCCTGCGTTTTCTGGTGAAGTTACGCAAATGAACAAATGGTAACCTGTTGTGGTGCGGTTGTTCTCGCTAGGGGTGAATCGGTGATGGCGACGATAGGTTGAGGTACTAACCGGTTGTTCCAGCGATACCCACCATGCCGACGAAACTGAACGGCATCTGGGTGTGAAGCGATACGCGGCGGTGGCTGGGTGGGACCGTCCCCGGCCGGTGAGGGGGCGCCTCCCGGCGTGCTGGCCGCGCGGTGCGTGGGCGCACGCGCTACAGCCGGCTGGTGGGGGCGGCCAGTGGCAGGCGCGCCGGCCGACGGACGCGGCAGGCGTCGCAGCTGCGCGCCGGCGCACCCTGCGCGCGGCGCCGTGCGGCCAAAGTAGGTCCTCGCGGGCCCGGTGCGAAGCGCGGTGGACATCTTCAGTGTGCTGGTCCGATTGAGGACTGTGTGCGTTGAGGATGCGCTGCCGCCCGGCGCTCGGCGCCGCGACGCCGTCTGCTGCTCGGTCGCCCCAGCGGTTCTCGCTGGTGGTTTGTATCGCAGCTGTGCGGATGTGTTGGCGCGTGCGCTGTGCTGGGAGAGTTCGCTTCGGCACCCAAGTGGGGCTTTTGTCCTTCTGTGGCGCTGGCGTTGGAGCTGCCGGTCACCGTAGGTGGCGCGTGTTGTCTCCCGCCGGCAATGCCACGACAGCACGCTCCCGGGCCTCTGTCGGCAGCGGCAAGCTCAGTTGGGAGCACGGGTGGTCGCACCGAAAGCGTCTACTCGCCTAACTCCGGGCGATTGCGCCTCTCTCGAACCCGACCAAGTACTTGGGACGGCGCTGCGCGCCGCCGGGACCTGAGAGGGTTTCGAGGTGTATTGTGCAGGGGAGCTCAGCCTCCTCCTGTTTGCAGAATGATTGAGCGGACGCTTGCGTGTTCGCGCGGGCCCCCGGGACACACTCCCGGGCGGCCGGCTGCTCAGCTCTAGTTGACGCAGCTCCCTGGTTGATCCTGCCAGTAGTCATATGCTTGTCTCAAAGATTAAGCCATGCATGTCTCAGTACAAGCCGCATTAAGGTGAAACCGCGAATGGCTCATTAAATCAGTTATGGTTCCTTAGATCGTACCCACGTTACTTGGATAACTGTGGTAATTCTAGAGCTAATACATGCAAACAGAGTCCCGACCAGAGATGGAAGGGACGCTTTTATTAGATCAAAACCAATCGGTCGGCTCGTCCGGTCCGTTTGCCTTGGTGACTCTGAATAACTTTGGGCTGATCGCACGGTCCTCGTACCGGCGACGCATCTTTCAAATGTCTGCCTTATCAACTGTCGATGGTAGGTTCTGCGCCTACCATGGTTGTAACGGGTAACGGGGAATCAGCGTTCGATTCCGGAGAGGGAGCCTGAGAAACGGCTACCACATCCAAGGAAGGCAGCAGGCGCGCAAATTACCCACTCCCGGCACGGGGAGGTAGTGACGAAAAATAACGATACGGGACTCATCCGAGGCCCCGTAATCGGAATGAGTACACTTTAAATCCTTTAACGAGTATCTATTGGAGGGCAAGTCTGGTGCCAGCAGCCGCGGTAATTCCAGCTCCAATAGCGTATATTAAAGTTGTTGCGGTTAAAAAGCTCGTAGTTGGATTTGTGTCCCACGCTGTTGGTTCACCGCCCGTCGGTGTTTAACTGGCATGTATCGTGGGACGTCCTGCCGGTGGGGCGAGCCGAAGGCGTGCGACCGCCCCGTGCGTGCTCGTGCGTCCCGAGGCGGACCCCGTTGAAATCCTACCAGGGTGCTCTTTATTGAGTGTCTCGGTGGGCCGGCACGTTTACTTTGAACAAATTAGAGTGCTTAAAGCAGGCAAGCCCGCCTGAATACTGTGTGCATGGAATAATGGAATAGGACCTCGGTTCTATTTTGTTGGTTTTCGGAACCCGAGGTAATGATTAATAGGGACAGGCGGGGGCATTCGTATTGCGACGTTAGAGGTGAAATTCTTGGATCGTCGCAAGACGAACAGAAGCGAAAGCATTTGCCAAGTATGTTTTCATTAATCAAGAACGAAAGTTAGAGGTTCGAAGGCGATCAGATACCGCCCTAGTTCTAACCATAAACGATGCCAGCCAGCGATCCGCCGCAGTTCCTCCGATGACTCGGCGGGCAGCCTCCGGGAAACCAAAGCTTTTGGGTTCCGGGGGAAGTATGGTTGCAAAGCTGAAACTTAAAGGAATTGACGGAAGGGCACCACCAGGAGTGGAGCCTGCGGCTTAATTTGACTCAACACGGGAAACCTCACCAGGCCCGGACACCGGAAGGATTGACAGATTGATAGCTCTTTCTTGATTCGGTGGGTGGTGGTGCATGGCCGTTCTTAGTTGGTGGAGCGATTTGTCTGGTTAATTCCGATAACGAACGAGACTCTAGCCTGCTAACTAGTCGCGTGACATCCTTCGTGCTGTCAGCGATTACTTTTCTTCTTAGAGGGACAGGCGGCTTCTAGCCGCACGAGATTGAGCAATAACAGGTCTGTGATGCCCTTAGATGTTCTGGGCCGCACGCGCGCTACACTGAAGGAATCAGCGTGTCTTCCTAGGCCGAAAGGTCGGGGTAACCCGCTGAACCTCCTTCGTGCTAGGGATTGGGGCTTGCAATTGTTCCCCATGAACGAGGAATTCCCAGTAAGCGCGAGTCATAAGCTCGCGTTGATTACGTCCCTGCCCTTTGTACACACCGCCCGTCGCTACTACCGATTGAATGATTTAGTGAGGTCTTCGGACTGGTACGCGGCATTGACTCTGTCGTTGCCGATGCTACCGGAAAGATGACCAAACTTGATCATTTAGAGGAAGTAAAAGTCGTAACAAGGTTTCCGTAGGTGAACCTGCGGAAGGATCATTACCGACTAGACTGCATGTCTTTCGATGTGCGTGTCGTGTCGCGCAACACGCTACCTGTACGGCTCGCCGTAGCCGTGCGCCGCGTGCGGAACCACGCGTGCCTCTCAAAACTAGCGGCAATGTTGTGTGGTACGAGCGCTGAAGCGCTGGAGCGGCTGGCCTGCGGCACCTGGCGCCTGGCGCCGGTTTTGAATGACTTTCGCCCGAGTGCCTGTCCGCTCCGGTGTGGAGCCGTACGACGCCCGTCGGCCGTGAGGCCGTTGGACACAGAACGCTGGAACAGGGGCCGCCACACGCCTCACTCCCGCCTATGCGACCGTCTCGAAAGAGACGGCGGAAACTGAGAAAAGATCACCCAGGACGGTGGATCACTCGGCTCGTGGGTCGATGAAGAACGCAGCAAATTGCGCGTCGACATGTGAACTGCAGGACACATGAACATCGACGTTTCGAACGCACATTGCGGTCCATGGATTCCGTTCCCGGGCCACGTCTGGCTGAGGGTCGGCTACGTATACTGAAGCGCGCGGCGTTTGCCCCGCTTCGCAGACCTGGGAGTGTCGCGGCCGCCTGTGGGGCCGGCCGCGTCTCCTCAAACGTGCGATGCGCGCCCGTCGCCTGGCGGTTCGCATACCGGTACTTTCTCGGTAGCGTGCACAGCCGGCTGGCGGTGTGGCGTGCGACACCTCGTACAACGACCTCAGAGCAGGCGAGACTACCCGCTGAATTTAAGCATATTACTAAGCGGAGGAAAAGAAACTAACAAGGATTCCCCCAGTAGCGGCGAGCGAACAGGGAAGAGTCCAGCACCGAACCCCGCAGGCTGCCGCCTGTCGTGGCATGTGGTGTTTGGGAGGGTCCACTACCCCGACGCCTCGCGCCGAGCCCAAGTCCAACTTGAATGAGGCCACGGCCCGTAGAGGGTGCCAGGCCCGTAGCGGCCGGTGCGAGCGTCGGCGGGACCTCTCCTTCGAGTCGGGTTGCTTGAGAGTGCAGCTCCAAGTGGGTGGTAAACTCCATCTGAGACTAAATATGACCACGAGACCGATAGCGAACAAGTACCGTGAGGGAAAGTTGAAAAGAACTTTGAAGACAGAGTTCAAAAGTACGTGAAACCGTTCTGGGGTAAACGTGAGAAGTCCGAAAGGTCGAACGGGTGAGATTCACGCCCATCCGGCCACTGGCCTCCGCCCTCGGCAGATGGGGCCGGCCGCCCGCGCGGAGCAATCTGCGGCGGGGTCGTGTCCGGTTGCCTTTCCACTCGCCGCGGGGTGGGGCCGTTCCGGTGTGCGGTGGGCCGCACTTCTCCCCTAGTAGGACGTCGCGACCCGCTGGGTGCCGGCCTACGGCCCGGGTGCGCAGCCTGTCCTTCCGCGGGCCTCGGTTCGCGTCTGTTGGGCAGAGCCCCGGTGTCCTGGCTGGCTGCCCGGCGGTATATCTGGAGGAGTCGATTCGCCCCTTTGGGCGCTCGGGCTCCCGGCAAGCGCGCGCGGTTCTTCCCGGATGACGGACCTACCTGGCCCGGCCCCGGACCCGCGCCGCTGTTGGCTCGGGATGCTCTCGGGCGGAATAATCGCTCCCGTCAGCGGCGCTTCAGCTTTGGACAATTTCACGACCCGTCTTGAAACACGGACCAAGGAGTCTAACATGTGCGCGAGTCATTGGGCTGTACGAAACCTAAAGGCGTAATGAAAGTGAAGGTCTCGCCTTGCGCGGGCCGAGGGAGGATGGGGCTTCCCCGCCCTTCACGGGGCGGCGGCCTCCGCACTCCCGGGGCGTCTCGTCCTCATTGCGAGGTGAGGCGCACCTAGAGCGTACACGTTGGGACCCGAAAGATGGTGAACTATGCCTGGCCAGGACGAAGTCAGGGGAAACCCTGATGGAGGTCCGTAGCGATTCTGACGTGCAAATCGATCGTCGGAGCTGGGTATAGGGGCGAAAGACTAATCGAACCATCTAGTAGCTGGTTCCCTCCGAAGTTTCCCTCAGGATAGCTGGTGCTCGTACGAGTCTCATCCGGTAAAGCGAATGATTAGAGGCCTTGGGGCCGAAACGACCTCAACCTATTCTCAAACTTTAAATGGGTGAGATCTCCGGCTTGCTTGATATGCTGAAGCCGCGAGCAAACGACTCGGATCGGAGTGCCAAGTGGGCCACTTTTGGTAAGCAGAACTGGCGCTGTGGGATGAACCAAACGCCGAGTTAAGGCGCCCGAATCGACGCTCATGGGAAACCATGAAAGGCGTTGGTTGCTTAAGACAGCAGGACGGTGGCCATGGAAGTCGGAATCCGCTAAGGAGTGTGTAACAACTCACCTGCCGAAGCAACTAGCCCTGAAAATGGATGGCGCTGAAGCGTCGTGCCTATACTCGGCCGTCAGTCTGGCAGTCATGGCCGGTCCTTGCGGCCGGCCGCGAAGCCCTGACGAGTAGGAGGGTCGCGGCGGTGGGCGCAGAAGGGTCTGGGCGTGAGCCTGCCTGGAGCCGCCGTCGGTGCAGATCTTGGTGGTAGTAGCAAATACTCCAGCGAGGCCCTGGAGGGCTGACGCGGAGAAGGGTTTCGTGTGAACAGCCGTTGCACACGAGTCAGTCGATCCTAAGCCCTAGGAGAAATCCGATGTTGATGGGGGCCGTCATAGCATGATGCGCTTTGTGCTGGCCCCCGTTGGGCGAAAGGGAATCCGGTTCCTATTCCGGAACCCGGCAGCGGAACCGATACAAGTCGGGCCCCTCTTTTAGAGATGCTCGTCGGGGTAACCCAAAAGGACCCGGAGACGCCGTCGGGAGATCGGGGAAGAGTTTTCTTTTCTGCATGAGCGTTCGAGTTCCCTGGAATCCTCTAGCAGGGAGATAGGGTTTGGAACGCGAAGAGCACCGCAGTTGCGGCGGTGTCCCGATCTTCCCCTCGGACCTTGAAAATCCGGGAGAGGGCCACGTGGAGGTGTCGCGCCGGTTCGTACCCATATCCGCAGCAGGTCTCCAAGGTGAAGAGCCTCTAGTCGATAGAATAATGTAGGTAAGGGAAGTCGGCAAATTGGATCCGTAACTTCGGGATAAGGATTGGCTCTGAGGATCGGGGCGTGTCGGGCTTGGTCGGGAAGTGGGTCAGCGCTAACGTGCCGGGCCTGGGCGAGGTGAGTGCCGTAGGGGTGCCGGTAAGTGCGGGCGTTTAGCGCGGGCGTGGTCTGCTCTCGCCGTTGGTCGGCCTCGTGCTGGTCGGCGGTGCAGGATGCGCGCGCCTGCGCGGCGTTCGCGCCCCGGTGCTTCAACCTGCGTGCAGGATCCGAGCTCGGTCCCGTGCCTTGGCCTCCCACGGATCTTCCTTGCTGCGAGGCCGCGTCCGCCTTAGCGTGCTCCTCCGGGGGCGCGCGGGTGCGCGGATTCTCTTCGGCCGCCATTCAACGATCAACTCAGAACTGGCACGGACTGGGGGAATCCGACTGTCTAATTAAAACAAAGCATTGCGATGGCCCTAGCGGGTGTTGACGCAATGTGATTTCTGCCCAGTGCTCTGAATGTCAACGTGAAGAAATTCAAGCAAGCGCGGGTAAACGGCGGGAGTAACTATGACTCTCTTTCCGTAGTGTAGTGGTTATCACGTGCGCCTCACACGCGCAAGGTCCCCGGTTCGATCCCGGGCGGAAACACAGGTCGTATTTTGGCGGGAGTAACTATGACTCTCTTAAGGTGGCCAAGTGGCGGCGGTGTGGCTGCATCCGGACTTGGCTTTTCGAAGTGCGGTCTTGATGTAGTCGTGCTGCTGCTGCGAGGTGCCTTCCTTGGGTTGTAGTTACTGGGAGAGTGATGCGCAATACATGGGCCTAGCCCTCTTAGCCTCTCCTCTCCTGCGGTCTTCTCCCCTTCTCGTGGGCCCGCTGATTTTCGCAGAGTGGAAGACCGCACCAGGGGCTTGGGGGGGTTACCAGCCCCCCCTCGCACTATCCCTTTGTTAGTTGGGGGCAGTATTCAGAGAAAAAGTGGTGGCCCTTCCGCTGAAGGTGCCACCCCAACTTCCCCAGCACCTAGCCGGCCAACCGGCCGTGCCGAAAATTTTGTAACTTTTGCAGCTATGTATACCTGTAGTGAGTGCCACCGCAGCTTCACCACCAAGAACGGTCTCGGGGTCCATCGCCGCCGCCAACACCTTGCGGCCGCCAACGCGGAGATCGTCACGGAGAGGCATCGCGCGAGGTGGACGGAGGAAGAAGTCCTGTCGCTCGCCAAGGCAGAGGCCGAACTGTTCCTCGAGAGGGACGCCCGGTTCTTCTTTGTAAATCAAGAACTCATCAGGATGTTCCCCGACCGAACGCTTGAGGCAATCAAGTGCCGACGGCGGCAAGCTGCCCACAAGCAGCTTGTCCGCCAATTCATGGAGGCGCTTGAGATCGGTCGGGGGGAAGAGCCGGCGTCCCGCCGGGGAGCAGCGAGCCCGCTGCCTGACGTGGGCGAGGCCGCTGCGCCGCCCGTCGACGCAGCCGAGGACTTCGCGGCCGACACCACCGGGCCGCCGCCGGAGGGGCCGACTGACGCCGCCATCTGGGAGCATCTGGCGGGGCTACCCGCTTCCGCCCAGCGTTTCTCTGCCCTGGATCGTGTCATAGGTCTGGGGCGGGGCACGCCGCCCGATGTCATCCTGGGCATGCTCCCGGATGCCCTTGCGTCGGTCGGGTCCAGAGGGGAGAGATCGATCACCAGGACACAGCGGCCGCGCCAACCATCGAAGCGGCCGCCTGCCGCGCCGCCGACGCAGAAGCGCAAGCGGCGCCGCTGGGAGTACGCGAGAACGCAGGATGCCTTCCGACGGTCGCGTGCACGTTGCGTGCGCGGCCTCTTGGATGGCACCCTGCTCCAGCCGCCACCTGCCATCCCTGGTCTGCTGGACTTCTGGGCGGACCTCTTCACCAAGAAGCCCATCTCCACCGCGGGCTTCATTCGTGACCGCCTCCTCCCGCACTCAGAGCCTGTCGCTCTTGAGTGCATATGGGGGCCGGTCACACATGAGGAGGTCGCCGCCGCGTTGCCGCCCAGGGGATCAGCAGCCGGGCCGGACGGCCTTACCCCAGCGGAGTTGCGGCGCCTGCCGCACGAAGTCCTGGTGAAAGTGATGAATCTCTTCCTTCTGGCCCGCGCCCTTCCGGAACGCCTGCTTCGCGCGCGGACGTCCCTTCTCCCGAAAACGGCTGCACCAACATCCCCCGCTGACTTTCGCCCCATTACGGTCTGCTCGGTGTTGGCGCGGACCTTTCACAAGGTTCTCGCGTCACGCCTGATGCGCGCATGTGCTGTGGACGAACGTCAGCGGGCATTCATCCCTCGGGATGGGATGTTGGAAAATACCTTCATCTTGGACACTGCTCTCACCGACGCAGTTCGCTCCTGCCGCTCTGTCTTTGTGGCGTCGATCGACGTATCTAAGGCATTCGATTCGGTAGATCATGCTGCCCTTCGCCCCGTGCTGAAGGCGCATGGCCTGCCGGATTGCTTTGTCGAGTATGTCGAGCGGTGCTACGAGGGCAGCACGACAGTGATAGCGGACGGCGCCGGCGTGGGCGTGTCTGTGCAGCCAGCACGGGGCGTTCGCCAGGGCGATCCCCTCTCCCCCCTCCTGTTCAACTTTGCGGTGGACTACGTTTTAGGCCAACTGCCCTCTCACATCGGAGCTCGGATCCTCGGTCGCAGAGTCAACGCTGCGGCCTTTGCAGATGACGTCTTGCTGTTTGCAGCGACCCCGAGGGGCTTGCAGTCCCTCGTCGACGCAGCTACCGCAGCCCTCGCCCACCTGGGGCTGCAGATCAACGCCCGGAAGTGTTTCACCCTCGCCTTAGTCGCGTCAGGGCGCGAGGAGAAGGTGAAGGTGGACAGCAATGTCACCTTCACAGCAGGCAATACCACCATGCCT
>NW_025726959.1:57500-60000 GCF_021461385.2 Schistocerca piceifrons | reverse complement strand
CTAACCTATGTTGTGCCTTAACCTAACCTATGTTGTGCCTTAACCTAACCTATGTTGTGCCTTAACCTAACCTATGTTGTGCCTTAACCTAACCTATGTTGTGCCTTAACCTAACCTACGTTGTGCCTTAACCTAACCCATGTTGTGCCTTAACCTAACCCATGTTGTGCCTTAACCTAACCCATGTTGTGCCTTAACCTAACCCATGTTGTGCCTTAACCTAACCCATGTTGTGCCTTAACCTAACCCATGTTGTGCCTTAACCTAACCCATGTTGTGCCTTAACCTAACCCATGTTGTGCCTTAACCTAACCCATGTTGTGCCTTAACCTAACCCATGTTGTGCCTTAACCTAACCCATGTTGTGCCTTAACCTAACCCATGTTGTGCCTTAACCTAACCCATGTTGTGCCTTAACCTAACCCATGTTGTGCCTTAACCTAACCCATGTTGTGCCTTAACCTAACCCATGTTGTGCCTTAACCTAACCCATGTTGTGCCTTAACCTAACCCATGTTGTGCCTTAACCTAACCCATGTTGTGCCTTAACCTAACCTATGTTGTGCCTTAACCTAACCCATGTTGTGCCTTAACCTAACCCATGTTGTGCCTTAACCTAACCCATGTTGTGCCTTAACCTAACCCATGTTGTGCCTTAACCTAACCCATGTTGTGCCTTAACCTAACCCATGTTGTGCCTTAACCTAACCCATGTTGTGCCTTAACCTAACCCATGTTGTGCCTTAACCTAACCCATGTTGTGCCTTAACCTAACCCATGTTGTGCCTTAACCTAACCCATGTTGTGCCTTAACCTAACCCATGTTGTGCCTTAACCTAACCCATGTCGTGCCTTAACCTAACCCACGTCGTGCCTTAACCTAACCCACGTTGTCGCCTAACGTAACCCACGTTGTCGCCTAAACCTGCTCTGTAATTGTTATACGACTCGTTCAATTAGTGTAGTGTTGCCCACCCGCAACCCTCGCAATATAGTTCGCTACTCGCACTCCCCGCTCCCCTGTGTATCGCTTCATGTTAAACACCTTGCAAGTCTTGCTCACTTTCCACATGCTCCTGCTGTACACTGTAATGTGGATGGCAGCAGGACGTACATGCCGCCCCTCCCCACGTCCCCACCTTGCCCCCTGCCTTCGCAAGCTGGTTGGTGAGAACTTTGCATGTTCAATGCCCTCCGCATGCGACGTACTCAGGCTACGTTGTGGTGCGGCCTGTGTCAACTGTCCGCTAATGTCGTACGCGTAAACCACAATCTGTACTGCACATTCGTCCTTATGTACTGAATGATACATCGTGGCACATGTGTGACCGTACAACGACTGCGCCCAAAAACGGCGGACCATACAGTGCAAATATTGTGCACGCAGCTACGTGTCGTCTCCCTATGAGAGCTGGATTGCAGTGTGGTACGCCATAGAGACGTGTGGGAGGAACGGACGCCGTGGATGGCGATCAGCATGAGCTGTCTGTTGATGTATTCGGACCTAGTCGTCTCTCCTCACACACCGTGATGGCATGGTGCACCGCGTTCCATATCTGCGACATGCTACAGAGGCCGGTTGACAGTCGTTCGAGCAATGGACATCGCATACGTACGGGGGCCACCTTCCACGTATTGTCTAGGCGTGCACATTTTGTTGCGTGTATGTGGGCAGACGTAGTGTGGCGTGACACCTGACACAGGCATGCAATAATCGTGGAAGTTGCAAATGGCGATGGACGCCTGCGTTTTCTGGTGAAGTTACGCAAATGAACAAATGGTAACCTGTTGTGGTGCGGTTGTTCTCGCTAGGGGTGAATCGGTGATGGCGACGATAGGTTGAGGTACTAACCGGTTGTTCCAGCGATACCCACCATGCCGACGAAACTGAACGGCATCTGGGTGTGAAGCGATACGCGGCGGTGGCTGGGTGGGACCGTCCCCGGCCGGTGAGGGGGCGCCTCCCGGCGTGCTGGCCGCGCGGTGCGTGGGCGCACGCGCTACAGCCGGCTGGTGGGGGCGGCCAGTGGCAGGCGCGCCGGCCGACGGACGCGGCAGGCGTCGCAGCTGCGCGCCGGCGCACCCTGCGCGCGGCGCCGTGCGGCCAAAGTAGGTCCTCGCGGGCCCGGTGCGAAGCGCGGTGGACATCTTCAGTGTGCTGGTCCGATTGAGGACTGTGTGCGTTGAGGATGCGCTGCCGCCCGGCGCTCGGCGCCGCGACGCCGTCTGCTGCTCGGTCGCCCCAGCGGTTCTCGCTGGTGGTTTGTATCGCAGCTGTGCGGATGTGTTGGCGCGTGCGCTGTGCTGGGAGAGTTCGCTTCGGCACCCAAGTGGGGCTTTTGTCCTTCTGTGGCGCTGGCGTTGGAGCTGCCGGTCACCGTAGGTGGCGCGTGTTGTCTCCCGCCGGCAATGCCACGACAGCACGCTCCCGGGCCTCTGTCGGCAGCGGCAAGCTCAGTTGGGAGCACGGGTGGTCGCACCGAAAGCGTCTACTCGCCTA
>NW_025726959.1:45000-47500 GCF_021461385.2 Schistocerca piceifrons | reverse complement strand
TTAACCTAACCCATGTTGTGCCTTAACCTAACCCATGTTGTGCCTTAACCTAACCCATGTCGTGCCTTAACCTAACCCATGTCGTGCCTTAACCTAACCCACGTCGTGCCTTAACCTAACCCACGTTGTCGCCTAACGTAACCCACGTTGTCGCCTAAACCTGCTCTGTAATTGTTATACGACTCGTTCAATTAGTGTAGTGTTGCCCACCCGCAACCCTCGCAATATAGTTCGCTACTCGCACTCCCCGCTCCCCTGTGTATCGCTTCATGTTAAACACCTTGCAAGTCTTGCTCACTTTCCACATGCTCCTGCTGTACACTGTAATGTGGATGGCAGCAGGACGTACATGCCGCCCCTCCCCACGTCCCCACCTTGCCCCCTGCCTTCGCAAGCTGGTTGGTGAGAACTTTGCATGTTCAATGCCCTCCGCATGCGACGTACTCAGGCTACGTTGTGGTGCGGCCTGTGTCAACTGTCCGCTAATGTCGTACGCGTAAACCACAATCTGTACTGCACATTCGTCCTTATGTACTGAATGATACATCGTGGCACATGTGTGACCGTACAACGACTGCGCCCAAAAACGGCGGACCATACAGTGCAAATATTGTGCACGCAGCTACGTGTCATCTCCCTATGAGAGCTGGATTGCAGTGTGGTACGCCATAGAGACGTGTGGGAGGAACGGACGCCGTGGATGGCGATCAGCATGAGCTGTCTGTTGATGTATTCGGACCTAGTCGTCTCTCCTCACACACCGTGATGGCATGGTGCACCGCGTTCCATATCTGCGACATGCTACAGAGGCCGGTTGACAGTCGTTCGAGCAATGGACATCGCATACGTACGGGGGCCACCTTCCACGTATTGTCTAGGCGTGCACATTTTGTTGCGTGTATGTGGGCAGACGTAGTGTGGCGTGACACCTGACACAGGCATGCAATAATCGTGGAAGTTGCAAATGGCGATGGACGCCTGCGTTTTCTGGTGAAGTTACGCAAATGAACAAATGGTAACCTGTTGTGGTGCGGTTGTTCTCGCTAGGGGTGAATCGGTGATGGCGACGATAGGTTGAGGTACTAACCGGTTGTTCCAGCGATACCCACCATGCCGACGAAACTGAACGGCATCTGGGTGTGAAGCGATACGCGGCGGTGGCTGGGTGGGACCGTCCCCGGCCGGTGAGGGGGCGCCTCCCGGCGTGCTGGCCGCGCGGTGCGTGGGCGCACGCGCTACAGCCGGCTGGTGGGGGCGGCCAGTGGCAGGCGCGCCGGCCGACGGACGCGGCAGGCGTCGCAGCTGCGCGCCGGCGCACCCTGCGCGCGGCGCCGTGCGGCCAAAGTAGGTCCTCGCGGGCCCGGTGCGAAGCGCGGTGGACATCTTCAGTGTGCTGGTCCGATTGAGGACTGTGTGCGTTGAGGATGCGCTGCCGCCCGGCGCTCGGCGCCGCGACGCCGTCTGCTGCTCGGTCGCCCCAGCGGTTCTCGCTGGTGGTTTGTATCGCAGCTGTGCGGATGTGTTGGCGCGTGCGCTGTGCTGGGAGAGTTCGCTTCGGCACCCAAGTGGGGCTTTTGTCCTTCTGTGGCGCTGGCGTTGGAGCTGCCGGTCACCGTAGGTGGCGCGTGTTGTCTCCCGCCGGCAATGCCACGACAGCACGCTCCCGGGCCTCTGTCGGCAGCGGCAAGCTCAGTTGGGAGCACGGGTGGTCGCACCGAAAGCGTCTACTCGCCTAACTCCGGGCGATTGCGCCTCTCTCGAACCCGACCAAGTACTTGGGACGGCGCTGCGCGCCGCCGGGACCTGAGAGGGTTTCGAGGTGTATTGTGCAGGGGAGCTCAGCCTCCTCCTGTTTGCAGAATGATTGAGCGGACGCTTGCGTGTTCGCGCGGGCCCCCGGGACACACTCCCGGGCGGCCGGCTGCTCAGCTCTAGTTGACGCAGCTCCCTGGTTGATCCTGCCAGTAGTCATATGCTTGTCTCAAAGATTAAGCCATGCATGTCTCAGTACAAGCCGCATTAAGGTGAAACCGCGAATGGCTCATTAAATCAGTTATGGTTCCTTAGATCGTACCCACGTTACTTGGATAACTGTGGTAATTCTAGAGCTAATACATGCAAACAGAGTCCCGACCAGAGATGGAAGGGACGCTTTTATTAGATCAAAACCAATCGGTCGGCTCGTCCGGTCCGTTTGCCTTGGTGACTCTGAATAACTTTGGGCTGATCGCACGGTCCTCGTACCGGCGACGCATCTTTCAAATGTCTGCCTTATCAACTGTCGATGGTAGGTTCTGCGCCTACCATGGTTGTAACGGGTAACGGGGAATCAGGGTTCGATTCCGGAGAGGGAGCCTGAGAAACGGCTACCACATCCAAGGAAGGCAGCAGGCGCGCAAATTACCCACTCCCGGCACGGGGAGGTAGTGACGAAAAATAACGATACGGGACTCATCCGAGGCCCCGTAATCGGAATGAGTACACTTTAAATCCTTTAACG
>NW_025726959.1:40000-42500 GCF_021461385.2 Schistocerca piceifrons | reverse complement strand
GTCGAACGGGTGAGATTCACGCCCATCCGGCCACTGGCCTCCGCCCTCGGCAGATGGGGCCGGCCGCCCGCGCGGAGCAATCTGCGGCGGGGTCGTGTCCGGTTGCCTTTCCACTCGCCGCGGGGTGGGGCCGTTCCGGTGTGCGGTGGGCCGCACTTCTCCCCTAGTAGGACGTCGCGACCCGCTGGGTGCCGGCCTACGGCCCGGGTGCGCAGCCTGTCCTTCCGCGGGCCTCGGTTCGCGTCTGTTGGGCAGAGCCCCGGTGTCCTGGCTGGCTGCCCGGCGGTATATCTGGAGGAGTCGATTCGCCCCTTTGGGCGCTCGGGCTCCCGGCAAGCGCGCGCGGTTCTTCCCGGATGACGGACCTACCTGGCCCGGCCCCGGACCCGCGCCGCTGTTGGCTCGGGATGCTCTCGGGCGGAATAATCGCTCCCGTCAGCGGCGCTTCAGCTTTGGACAATTTCACGACCCGTCTTGAAACACGGACCAAGGAGTCTAACATGTGCGCGAGTCATTGGGCTGTACGAAACCTAAAGGCGTAATGAAAGTGAAGGTCTCGCCTTGCGCGGGCCGAGGGAGGATGGGGCTTCCCCGCCCTTCACGGGGCGGCGGCCTCCGCACTCCCGGGGCGTCTCGTCCTCATTGCGAGGTGAGGCGCACCTAGAGCGTACACGTTGGGACCCGAAAGATGGTGAACTATGCCTGGCCAGGACGAAGACAGGGGAAACCCTGATGGAGGTCCGTAGCGATTCTGACGTGCAAATCGATCGTCGGAGCTGGGTATAGGGGCGAAAGACTAATCGAACCATCTAGTAGCTGGTTCCCTCCGAAGTTTCCCTCAGGATAGCTGGTGCTCGTACGAGTCTCATCCGGTAAAGCGAATGATTAGAGGCCTTGGGGCCGAAACGACCTCAACCTATTCTCAAACTTTAAATGGGTGAGATCTCCGGCTTGCTTGATATGCTGAAGCCGCGAGCAAACGACTCGGATCGGAGTGCCAAGTGGGCCACTTTTGGTAAGCAGAACTGGCGCTGTGGGATGAACCAAACGCCGAGTTAAGGCGCCCGAATCGACGCTCATGGGAAACCATGAAAGGCGTTGGTTGCTTAAGACAGCAGGACGGTGGCCATGGAAGTCGGAATCCGCTAAGGAGTGTGTAACAACTCACCTGCCGAAGCAACTAGCCCTGAAAATGGATGGCGCTGAAGCGTCGTGCCTATACTCGGCCGTCAGTCTGGCAGTCATGGCCGGTCCTTGCGGCCGGCCGCGAAGCCCTGACGAGTAGGAGGGTCGCGGCGGTGGGCGCAGAAGGGTCTGGGCGTGAGCCTGCCTGGAGCCGCCGTCGGTGCAGATCTTGGTGGTAGTAGCAAATACTCCAGCGAGGCCCTGGAGGGCTGACGCGGAGAAGGGTTTCGTGTGAACAGCCGTTGCACACGAGTCAGTCGATCCTAAGCCCTAGGAGAAATCCGATGTTGATGGGGGCCGTCATAGCATGATGCGCTTTGTGCTGGCCCCCGTTGGGCGAAAGGGAATCCGGTTCCTATTCCGGAACCCGGCAGCGGAACCGATACAAGTCGGGCCCCTCTTTTAGAGATGCTCGTCGGGGTAACCCAAAAGGACCCGGAGACGCCGTCGGGAGATCGGGGAAGAGTTTTCTTTTCTGCATGAGCGTTCGAGTTCCCTGGAATCCTCTAGCAGGGAGATAGGGTTTGGAACGCGAAGAGCACCGCAGTTGCGGCGGTGTCCCGATCTTCCCCTCGGACCTTGAAAATCCGGGAGAGGGCCACGTGGAGGTGTCGCGCCGGTTCGTACCCATATCCGCAGCAGGTCTCCAAGGTGAAGAGCCTCTAGTCGATAGAATAATGTAGGTAAGGGAAGTCGGCAAATTGGATCCGTAACTTCGGGATAAGGATTGGCTCTGAGGATCGGGGCGTGTCGGGCTTGGTCGGGAAGTGGGTCAGCGCTAACGTGCCGGGCCTGGGCGAGGTGAGTGCCGTAGGGGTGCCGGTAAGTGCGGGCGTTTAGCGCGGGCGTGGTCTGCTCTCGCCGTTGGTCGGCCTCGTGCTGGTCGGCGGTGCAGGATGCGCGCGCCTGCGCGGCGTTCGCGCCCCGGTGCTTCAACCTGCGTGCAGGATCCGAGCTCGGTCCCGTGCCTTGGCCTCCCACGGATCTTCCTTGCTGCGAGGCCGCGTCCGCCTTAGCGTGCTCCTCCGGGGGCGCGCGGGTGCGCGGATTCTCTTCGGCCGCCATTCAACGATCAACTCAGAACTGGCACGGACTGGGGGAATCCGACTGTCTAATTAAAACAAAGCATTGCGATGGCCCTAGCGGGTGTTGACGCAATGTGATTTCTGCCCAGTGCTCTGAATGTCAACGTGAAGAAATTCAAGCAAGCGCGGGTAAACGGCGGGAGTAACTATGACTCTCTTAAGGGGGGCCCTCTCTTCCCTTGACGTCTGTGTTCGTGCAGCTGTTCGATCTTGGTTGCACCTGCCAGCAG
>NW_025726959.1:32500-35000 GCF_021461385.2 Schistocerca piceifrons | reverse complement strand
ATGTTGTGCCTTAACCTAACCCATGTTGTGCCTTAACCTAACCCATGTTGTGCCTTAACCTAACCCATGTTGTGCCTTAACCTAACCCATGTTGTGCCTTAACCTAACCCATGTTGTGCCTTAACCTAACCCATGTTGTGCCTTAACCTAACCCATGTTGTGCCTTAACCTAACCCATGTTGTGCCTTAACCTAACCCATGTTGTGCCTTAACCTAACCCATGTTGTGCCTTAACCTAACCCATGTTGTGCCTTAACCTAACCCATGTTGTGCCTTAACCTAACCCATGTTGTGCCTTAACCTAACCTATGTTGTGCCTTAACCTAACCTATGTTGTGCCTTAACCTAACCCATGTTGTGCCTTAACCTAACCCATGTTGTGCCTTAACCTAACCCATGTTGTGCCTTAACCTAACCCATGTTGTGCCTTAACCTAACCCATGTTGTGCCTTAACCTAACCCATGTTGTGCCTTAACCTAACCCATGTTGTGCCTTAACCTAACCCATGTTGTGCCTTAACCTAACCCATGTTGTGCCTTAACCTAACCCATGTTGTGCCTTAACCTAACCCATGTTGTGCCTTAACCTAACCCATGTTGTGCCTTAACCTAACCCATGTTGTGCCTTAACCTAACCCATGTCGTGCCTTAACCTAACCCACGTCGTGCCTTAACCTAACCCACGTTGTCGCCTAACGTAACCCACGTTGTCGCCTAAACCTGCTCTGTAATTGTTATACGACTCGTTCAATTAGTGTAGTGTTGCCCACCCGCAACCCTCGCAATATAGTTCGCTACTCGCACTCCCCGCTCCCCTGTGTATCGCTTCATGTTAAACACCTTGCAAGTCTTGCTCACTTTCCACATGCTCCTGCTGTACACTGTAATGTGGATGGCAGCAGGACGTACATGCCGCCCCTCCCCACGTCCCCACCTTGCCCCCTGCCTTCGCAAGCTGGTTGGTGAGAACTTTGCATGTTCAATGCCCTCCGCATGCGACGTACTCAGGCTACGTTGTGGTGCGGCCTGTGTCAACTGTCCGCTAATGTCGTACGCGTAAACCACAATCTGTACTGCACATTCGTCCTTATGTACTGAATGATACATCGTGGCACATGTGTGACCGTACAACGACTGCGCCCAAAAACGGCGGACCATACAGTGCAAATATTGTGCACGCAGCTACGTGTCGTCTCCCTATGAGAGCTGGATTGCAGTGTGGTACGCCATAGAGACGTGTGGGAGGAACGGACGCCGTGGATGGCGATCAGCATGAGCTGTCTGTTGATGTATTCGGACCTAGTCGTCTCTCCTCACACACCGTGATGGCATGGTGCACCGCGTTCCATATCTGCGACATGCTACAGAGGCCGGTTGACAGTCGTTCGAGCAATGGACATCGCATACGTACGGGGGCCACCTTCCACGTATTGTCTAGGCGTGCACATTTTGTTGCGTGTATGTGGGCAGACGTAGTGTGGCGTGACACCTGACACAGGCATGCAATAATCGTGGAAGTTGCAAATGGCGATGGACGCCTGCGTTTTCTGGTGAAGTTACGCAAATGAACAAATGGTAACCTGTTGTGGTGCGGTTGTTCTCGCTAGGGGTGAATCGGTGATGGCGACGATAGGTTGAGGTACTAACCGGTTGTTCCAGCGATACCCACCATGCCGACGAAACTGAACGGCATCTGGGTGTGAAGCGATACGCGGCGGTGGCTGGGTGGGACCGTCCCCGGCCGGTGAGGGGGCGCCTCCCGGCGTGCTGGCCGCGCGGTGCGTGGGCGCACGCGCTACAGCCGGCTGGTGGGGGCGGCCAGTGGCAGGCGCGCCGGCCGACGGACGCGGCAGGCGTCGCAGCTGCGCGCCGGCGCACCCTGCGCGCGGCGCCGTGCGGCCAAAGTAGGTCCTCGCGGGCCCGGTGCGAAGCGCGGTGGACATCTTCAGTGTGCTGGTCCGATTGAGGACTGTGTGCGTTGAGGATGCGCTGCCGCCCGGCGCTCGGCGCCGCGACGCCGTCTGCTGCTCGGTCGCCCCAGCGGTTCTCGCTGGTGGTTTGTATCGCAGCTGTGCGGATGTGTTGGCGCGTGCGCTGTGCTGGGAGAGTTCGCTTCGGCACCCAAGTGGGGCTTTTGTCCTTCTGTGGCGCTGGCGTTGGAGCTGCCGGTCACCGTAGGTGGCGCGTGTTGTCTCCCGCCGGCAATGCCACGACAGCACGCTCCCGGGCCTCTGTCGGCAGCGGCAAGCTCAGTTGGGAGCACGGGTGGTCGCACCGAAAGCGTCTACTCGCCTAACTCCGGGCGATTGCGCCTCTCTCGAACCCGACCAAGTACTTGGGACGGCGCTGCGCGCCGCCGGGACCTGAGAGGGTTTCGAGGTGTATTGTGCAGGGGAGCTCAGCCTCCTCCTGTTTGCAGAATGATTGAGCGGACGCTTGCGTGTTCGCGCGGGCCCCCGGGACACACTCCCGGGCGGCCGGCTGCTCAGCTCTAGTTGAC
>NW_025726959.1:15000-22500 GCF_021461385.2 Schistocerca piceifrons | reverse complement strand
TAAAGTGGTACAAGTCAATGCCATGCGCAGCCAGATGGTTGCACATGAGCTACGGAAGGTAGCGGAACAAGAAGGAATTGATATTCTTTTGATACAAGAACCGAACTCCTGTGCGGGTCGAGTCCCTGGTTTTCCCGCAACAGCACAGGTGGTATCCTCAGGTGGGAACCCCATGAGTGCAATTATAGTATTGAATAAAACTACTAAAACTACGATATTAAATCAGTTCTGTACTGAGCATATTATAGTTGTACAACTAAATCTGCTGTCTTACAGTATGTACGTTGTAAACGTCTACTGCCAATTCAGACATGACATCAAGATTTATCTTGATCAGCTGAATTGGATACTACGAGTTTTAGCCGGGCAGGCTATAATTGTAGCTCTTGATGCTAATGCTAAGTCCCCACTCTGGCACAGCGATGTACAGGACGGTAGGGGTGCGGAGCTTGTTGATTTGATAATGGAAACGCACATGTATGTGCTAAACTTGCCTGGGTACCCCCCGACCTACTCAGGGAGGGCGGGTGCAACATCAAATATTGATGTCACACTAGCAAGCGAGAGGGCAGCACCCCACGTCCATAACTGGCAAGTAAGAGAACATCTTACTGTCAGTGATCATAACTGTATAACATTTGATATAGCGCCGACCATCACGGATGTGCCAGGCGAGTGGGTGGAACGCTTCAATTATGCTCGGACAGACTGGGACCGACTCGTGCAGGTGTTCAGTCCCCCCGAGTTCGGAGAGGACATAGGTAATATTGATGAAGCTGTGGAGGAGCTGGTAAGCTCCGTGCAAACGGCTATCACACTGGCTGTACCTCGAATAGCGAGATACATCTGCAGGGAGTCCACCCCATGGACCCCTGAATTGACTGTGCTCAAACGGTCAGTCAGAAGGGCGCGAAGCAACTACCAAAGGAGCTTTGCCCATGACGAACGACAATACCACCTGCGTATTTATCGTCGTCTGAAGCAGAGATACAAGGATCAGTTGGACATTACAAGGCGCCAATCCTGGGAAAGATTTGTGAACGATCAGCTGGGAACAGACCCTTGGGGAGTTCCTTACAAAATCGTTCGAGAAAAAATAAGATCGCCCATGATGCTGTCTACGCTACGTGCTGGGGATGGAGACATGACCAAGAATTGGGAAGAAACAGCAAGGTTGCTGTTGGATACATTATTGCCTGATGACATTGAGGACCAAGACTCGCACGAGCAGCGGGACATACGTCAGGCGCTGTCGATTCCGTATCTTAACGATACAAACGTGTGCCCTTTCTCAGCAGAGGAGGTAGAAGCAACCATCTGCACCTTTGCAAGGAAGAAGGCGCCTGGTCCTGACGGGATCCCTGTGGAGATCTTACAGGGACTCGCACACTTGGTCGCCCCGGCACTAAGTCGTATTTACAACAGCTGTTTGCAAAGGGGCTATTATCCACTAAAGTGGAAAACTGCAGAAGTTGTAATTATCAGGAAAGGCCCTGATAAAGATCCAACAGTGCCGAAATCCTATCGGCCTATCTGTCTGCTGGATGTAATGGGCAAAGCATTTGAGAAGTTGCTGGCTGACCGTCTCCAGAGTCATCGAACTCTGTATGGTATGAGTGATAGGCAGTTCGGATTCCGAAAGGGTCGCTCCACCCAGGATGCGATCAATGAGGTTTGCCGGATTGTTCACTCTGCGACATCAAAGTATGTACTTGGCATAATGATAGACATCTCAGGGGCCTTCGACAACCTGTGGTGGCCGGCACTCTTCTCTCGTCTGCGAGAGATTGGGTGCCCGCGGCTGCTGTATGGCTGTCTGGAGGCCTACTGTGATGGAAGGACTGCTAAGATAACGGCTCCTGGAGCCGTCGTATCTAAAAGAGTATCCCGTGGTTGTCCCCAGGGATCGGTGTGTGGTCCCATTTTCTGGGATATTAACATGGAACCTTTGTTGAACGTCCTGCAGCGAGAGACTGCAGTTCTGGGAGTCGTTGCTTATGCGGATGATCTCGCAATTCTAGTAGAAGGTGACACTCGCAATGTGATCGAGGACCGATCACGACTGGTTATTGATCTAATAACCAACTGGTGTACGAAGACTAAAATGTCTATAGCACCACAAAAATCCCTATATATGCTCTTGAAAGGCAAGTTAAATAGGGACCCAACGGTCAGAATTGATGGCCAAGTAGTGTCACGACAGAGATATGCCCGTTACCTTGGGGTATATTTAGATGAGAATTGGAGTTTCATTCCGCATATCGAGCAAATAACGACAAAGTCCTTAGCTTTGTTCAATAAGATAATATCAATTGGACAAAGAAGGTTCCATCTGCCGTCAAAGGCAATAAATATTTACCATAACAGTATATTGGCACCAATAGTAGGGCACGCATCCAGTGTGTGGGCCCACAGGTTAGCTCTGGTGCGGCCTGCCGCCGCTGTCAGGCGAATACAGAGGAACGTTCTGTTGAGATGCATTGGAGCATTCAACACAAGTCCAACAGATGCACTGTTGCTAATTATGGGTCTATGTCCATTAGACCTAATAATAAGGCAGCACGCAGCCTTCTATTGGCTGCGCAAACAGAACATCGACAGGGTACAAGACATAATGGGCGTTCCTCTGTTAAGTGTCAAAGCCATTCGCAAGAAAGTGCTTGACATTTGGCAGGACGAATGGGATGGATCCAGTACGGGCCGTAGAGTCCATGGGTTTATACCCACAGTAAGGGGAAGATTAAATAACAAGATAATGAAGCCCTCACAGGGCATAGTTCACTTCCTCACAGGACATGGTCCTTATCCCACGTACCTGCATAAAATAGGGAAAAGGCTAACGCCAGAGTGTGACTGTGGTGCCCACGAAGGATCGCCAGAACACATAGTGTTCGAGTGCCCAATATATGAACAGGCTGTCTCAGGGGAGAGGCAGCTTCTGCGGACCAGAAATGTCAATGAAATATTAACAGACAGCGAAATGTTCAGCAATTTCGCAAAACTCGTTAACAAAATCTCAAGGGAGGCCCAGCGAGCCTACCTTGGGAGAGAGTAAATGCGCTTAAGATCTAATGCGCAATTGTAAATATGTATATACTACGTTTGTTTCAGTCTTGACTTAGAGTAGGTAGTAGTTGTAGTTAGTTCAGCATGGTGGTGGGGGGAATAAAAGAGTAACACAAATGGAGTGGTTTCTCTAGAAGTAGCGGCCCGCCTCCACGTGGCTAGGGACGGGCAACTCTCTGGCAGCGTTCCAGAGAGGCTAAGAGGCCGATGATTGGCATTAAGCAAAGCTACTTAATAACTAGATAGTATGCATGCACTAATAATCCACTTCTGTAGTGTAATAGCAGAGATAGTTAGTCACAATACGCCCACTCAAAAGTGTTAGAAAGTGGGTTATGCATGATCCATAAATTTGGGAAAAAAAAAAAAAAAAAAAAAAAAAAAAAAAAAAAAAAAAAAAAAAAAATTTGTCCCTATACATGAGCCGCGACCTGTACCACTTACGAGCGAGAGACGCGATCGCGTTGCTCACTGTACGGCGTCCGATACCGAGCCATCAGCATGTCGGTCCCCATGCGCGTTGCACTCGCACTCGCAGTCGCAAAAACGTGGGGCAAATATATTACGCGGAAGAGTTATAACAGACCGAGCCCCACTGCATGAGGGGAGTCTTTGTCACTAATGTACACAGATGGAACATTTTGGACTGGAACCAGATTACCCGTACACACGGCGCTGATTAGTAATCAATGCAGAGCCATCAAACTACAGAATATATATACAACTGTCCGTATACATGCTGAAAGAGTCTGCCCACAATGGGAACCACACGTCAGCCAGCCACTCTGATCACGCACCACTCTCTGCTTCTAACGGGCGCACATACAATATGTAAGCACCAGCATGGAACAACATCCAGTGCATCCTCTCCGCCACATTACACAATCCACACTATCACAACCAGACCAGGAGGTCCATGCGGAAAATACAATATCCCACCCTTTCGACATCCACCATTGCGCAGATCAGGCACCAACACCCACACATGTCCTATACAACGGTGCACCCAACATCACAATAGTACCTCCTGTCACAGCGCACAAACAATGACATGAGTCAAAGACACAGGTCTGACACAAGCATAGAATTGGAGCGCCGCCTCTAATAAGCCAAAGGTGCATCCTGACGTGACAAATCTGATCATGTCACAAGCATTCACTTACTATAATCACTATCAACGAACCTGCCGCCCCCGCCCCCCCCCTACACCTTTCCTTACAACAACGTGTAACCTAACCTAACCTAACCTATGTTGTACCTTAACCTAACCTATGTTGTACCTTAACCTAACCTATGTTGTGCCTTAACCTAACCTATGTTGTGCCTTAACCTAACCTATGTTGTGCCTTAACCTAACCTATGTTGTGCCTTAACCTAACCTATGTTGTGCCTTAACCTAACCTATGTTGTGCCTTAACCTAACCTATGTTGTGCCTTAACCTAACCTATGTTGTGCCTTAACCTAACCTATGTTGTGCCTTAACCTAACCTATGTTGTGCCTTAACCTAACCCATGTTGTGCCTTAACCTAACCCATGTTGTGCCTTAACCTAACCCATGTTGTGCCTTAACCTAACCCATGTTGTGCCTTAACCTAACCCATGTTGTGCCTTAACCTAACCCATGTTGTGCCTTAACCTAACCCATGTTGTGCCTTAACCTAACCCATGTTGTGCCTTAACCTAACCCATGTTGTGCCTTAACCTAACCCATGTTGTGCCTTAACCTAACCCATGTTGTGCCTTAACCTAACCCATGTTGTGCCTTAACCTAACCCATGTTGTGCCTTAACCTAACCCATGTTGTGCCTTAACCTAACCCATGTTGTGCCTTAACCTAACCCATGTTGTGCCTTAACCTAACCCATGTTGTGCCTTAACCTAACCCATGTTGTGCCTTAACCTAACCCATGTTGTGCCTTAACCTAACCCATGTTGTGCCTTAACCTAACCCATGTTGTGCCTTAACCTAACCCATGTTGTGCCTTAACCTAACCCATGTTGTGCCTTAACCTAACCCATGTTGTGCCTTAACCTAACCCATGTTGTGCCTTAACCTAACCCATGTTGTGCCTTAACCTAACCTATGTTGTGCCTTAACCTAACCTATGTTGTGCCTTAACCTAACCCATGTTGTGCCTTAACCTAACCCATGTTGTGCCTTAACCTAACCCATGTTGTGCCTTAACCTAACCCATGTTGTGCCTTAACCTAACCCATGTTGTGCCTTAACCTAACCCATGTTGTGCCTTAACCTAACCCATGTTGTGCCTTAACCTAACCCATGTTGTGCCTTAACCTAACCCATGTTGTGCCTTAACCTAACCCATGTTGTGCCTTAACCTAACCCATGTTGTGCCTTAACCTAACCCATGTTGTGCCTTAACCTAACCCATGTTGTGCCTTAACCTAACCCATGTTGTGCCTTAACCTAACCCACGTCGTGCCTTAACCTAACCCACGTCGTGCCTTAACCTAACCCACGTTGTCGCCTAACGTAACCCACGTTGTCGCCTAAACCTGCTCTGTAATTGTTATACGACTCGTTCAATTAGTGTAGTGTTGCCCACCCGCAACCCTCGCAATATAGTTCGCTACTCGCACTCCCCGCTCCCCTGTGTATCGCTTCATGTTAAACACCTTGCAAGTCTTGCTCACTTTCCACATGCTCCTGCTGTACACTGTAATGTGGATGGCAGCAGGACGTACATGCCGCCCCTCCCCACGTCCCCACCTTGCCCCCTGCCTTCGCAAGCTGGTTGGTGAGAACTTTGCATGTTCAATGCCCTCCGCATGCGACGTACTCAGGCTACGTTGTGGTGCGGCCTGTGTCAACTGTCCGCTAATGTCGTACGCGTAAACCACAATCTGTACTGCACATTCGTCCTTATGTACTGAATGATACATCGTGGCACATGTGTGACCGTACAACGACTGCGCCCAAAAACGGCGGACCATACAGTGCAAATATTGTGCACGCAGCTACGTGTCGTCTCCCTATGAGAGCTGGATTGCAGTGTGGTACGCCATAGAGACGTGTGGGAGGAACGGACGCCGTGGATGGCGATCAGCATGAGCTGTCTGTTGATGTATTCGGACCTAGTCGTCTCTCCTCACACACCGTGATGGCATGGTGCACCGCGTTCCATATCTGCGACATGCTACAGAGGCCGGTTGACAGTCGTTCGAGCAATGGACATCGCATACGTACGGGGGCCACCTTCCACGTATTGTCTAGGCGTGCACATTTTGTTGCGTGTATGTGGGCAGACGTAGTGTGGCGTGACACCTGACACAGGCATGCAATAATCGTGGAAGTTGCAAATGGCGATGGACGCCTGCGTTTTCTGGTGAAGTTACGCAAATGAACAAATGGTAACCTGTTGTGGTGCGGTTGTTCTCGCTAGGGGTGAATCGGTGATGGCGACGATAGGTTGAGGTACTAACCGGTTGTTCCAGCGATACCCACCATGCCGACGAAACTGAACGGCATCTGGGTGTGAAGCGATACGCGGCGGTGGCTGGGTGGGACCGTCCCCGGCCGGTGAGGGGGCGCCTCCCGGCGTGCTGGCCGCGCGGTGCGTGGGCGCACGCGCTACAGCCGGCTGGTGGGGGCGGCCAGTGGCAGGCGCGCCGGCCGACGGACGCGGCAGGCGTCGCAGCTGCGCGCCGGCGCACCCTGCGCGCGGCGCCGTGCGGCCAAAGTAGGTCCTCGCGGGCCCGGTGCGAAGCGCGGTGGACATCTTCAGTGTGCTGGTCCGATTGAGGACTGTGTGCGTTGAGGATGCGCTGCCGCCCGGCGCTCGGCGCCGCGACGCCGTCTGCTGCTCGGTCGCCCCAGCGGTTCTCGCTGGTGGTTTGTATCGCAGCTGTGCGGATGTGTTGGCGCGTGCGCTGTGCTGGGAGAGTTCGCTTCGGCACCCAAGTGGGGCTTTTGTCCTTCTGTGGCGCTGGCGTTGGAGCTGCCGGTCACCGTAGGTGGCGCGTGTTGTCTCCCGCCGGCAATGCCACGACAGCACGCTCCCGGGCCTCTGTCGGCAGCGGCAAGCTCAGTTGGGAGCACGGGTGGTCGCACCGAAAGCGTCTACTCGCCTAACTCCGGGCGATTGCGCCTCTCTCGAACCCGACCAAGTACTTGGGACGGCGCTGCGCGCCGCCGGGACCTGAGAGGGTTTCGAGGTGTATTGTGCAGGGGAGCTCAGCCTCCTCCTGTTTGCAGAATGATTGAGCGGACGCTTGCGTGTTCGCGCGGGCCCCCGGGACACACTCCCGGGCGGCCGGCTGCTCAGCTCTAGTTGACGCAGCTCCCTGGTTGATCCTGCCAGTAGTCATATGCTTGTCTCAAAGATTAAGCCATGCATGTCTCAGTACAAGCCGCATTAAGGTGAAACCGCGAATGGCTCATTAAATCAGTTATGGTTCCTTAGATCGTACC
>NW_025726959.1:2500-7500 GCF_021461385.2 Schistocerca piceifrons | reverse complement strand
ATGACCTCCTCCAACGACGATACCGCCATCTATGCGACGCCAAGCCGATTAAGACAGCGATGGCGCCACAGTGCCCGCCTTTCGACGCCACCCACAAAGCCTGCAGCCTCTGTCGACCATAGCACCCAATCTCCAGTGGCTCTGCCGCACGAAGCCGTGGACCGGCAATGACTCCACCCGCACCCGTTCGTGCACCACCCCAACCGCCAAACGCGCACCTCCAGCGGATGAACGGCGGACGTTTCCCGCACTCGTAAAGTGCAATCCACCCCTATAACGTGCGTTTCATGAAGAGTTATTGCCAATATGCGACATTCCCGCTGTCCCTATACATGAGCCGCGACCTGTACCACTTACGAGCGAGAGACGCGATCGCGTTGCTCACTGTACGGCGTCCGATACCGAGCCATCAGCATGTCGGTCCCCATGCGCGTTGCACTCGCACTCGCAGTCGCAAAAACGTGGGGCAAATATATTACGCGGAAGAGTTATAACAGACCGAGCCCCACTGCATGAGGGGAGTCTTTGTCACTAATGTACACAGATGGAACATTTTGGACTGGAACCAGATTACCCGTACACACGGCGCTGATTAGTAATCAATGCAGAGCCATCAAACTACAGAATATATATACAACTGTCCGTATACATGCTGAAAGAGTCTGCCCACAATGGGAACCACACGTCAGCCAGCCACTCTGATCACGCACCACTCTCTGCTTCTAACGGGCGCACATACAATATGTAAGCACCAGCATGGAACAACATCCAGTGCATCCTCTCCGCCACATTACACAATCCACACTATCACAACCAGACCAGGAGGTCCATGCGGAAAATACAATATCCCACCCTTTCGACATCCACCATTGCGCAGATCAGGCACCAACACCCACACATGTCCTATACAACGGTGCACCCAACATCACAATAGTACCTCCTGTCACAGCGCACAAACAATGACATGAGTCAAAGACACAGGTCTGACACAAGCATAGAATTGGAGCGCCGCCTCTAATAAGCCAAAGGTGCATCCTGACGTGACAAATCTGATCATGTCACAAGCATTCACTTACTATAATCACTATCAACGAACCTGCCGCCCCCGCCCCCCCCCTACACCTTTCCTTACAACAACGTGTAACCTAACCTAACCTAACCTATGTTGTACCTTAACCTAACCTATGTTGTACCTTAACCTAACCTATGTTGTACCTTAACCTAACCTATGTTGTGCCTTAACCTAACCTATGTTGTGCCTTAACCTAACCTATGTTGTGCCTTAACCTAACCTATGTTGTGCCTTAACCTAACCTATGTTGTGCCTTAACCTAACCTATGTTGTGCCTTAACCTAACCTATGTTGTGCCTTAACCTAACCTATGTTGTGCCTTAACCTAACCTATGTTGTGCCTTAACCTAACCCATGTTGTGCCTTAACCTAACCCATGTTGTGCCTTAACCTAACCCATGTTGTGCCTTAACCTAACCCATGTTGTGCCTTAACCTAACCCATGTTGTGCCTTAACCTAACCCATGTTGTGCCTTAACCTAACCCATGTTGTGCCTTAACCTAACCCATGTTGTGCCTTAACCTAACCCATGTTGTGCCTTAACCTAACCCATGTTGTGCCTTAACCTAACCCATGTTGTGCCTTAACCTAACCCATGTTGTGCCTTAACCTAACCCATGTTGTGCCTTAACCTAACCCATGTTGTGCCTTAACCTAACCCATGTTGTGCCTTAACCTAACCCATGTTGTGCCTTAACCTAACCCATGTTGTGCCTTAACCTAACCCATGTTGTGCCTTAACCTAACCCATGTTGTGCCTTAACCTAACCCATGTTGTGCCTTAACCTAACCCATGTTGTGCCTTAACCTAACCCATGTTGTGCCTTAACCTAACCCATGTTGTGCCTTAACCTAACCCATGTTGTGCCTTAACCTAACCCATGTTGTGCCTTAACCTAACCCATGTTGTGCCTTAACCTAACCCATGTTGTGCCTTAACCTAACCCATGTTGTGCCTTAACCTAACCCATGTTGTGCCTTAACCTAACCCATGTTGTGCCTTAACCTAACCCATGTTGTGCCTTAACCTAACCCATGTTGTGCCTTAACCTAACCCATGTTGTGCCTTAACCTAACCCATGTTGTGCCTTAACCTAACCCATGTTGTGCCTTAACCTAACCCATGTTGTGCCTTAACCTAACCCATGTTGTGCCTTAACCTAACCCATGTCGTGCCTTAACCTAACCCATGTCGTGCCTTAACCTAACCCACGTCGTGCCTTAACCTAACCCACGTTGTCGCCTAACGTAACCCACGTTGTCGCCTAAACCTGCTCTGTAATTGTTATACGACTCGTTCAATTAGTGTAGTGTTGCCCACCCGCAACCCTCGCAATATAGTTCGCTACTCGCACCTCCCCGCTCCCCTGTGTATCGCTTCATGTTAAACACCTTGCAAGTCTTGCTCACTTTCCACATGCTCCTGCTGTACACTGTAATGTGGATGGCAGCAGGGACGTACATGCCGCCCCTCCCCACGTCCCCACCCTTGCCCCCTGCCTTCGCAAGCTGGTTGGTGAGAACTTTGCATGTTCAATGCCCTCCGCATGCGACGTACTCAGGCTACGTTGTGGTGCGGCCTGTGTCAACTGTCCGCTAATGTCGTACGCGTAAACCACAATCTGTACTGCACATTCGTCCTTATGTACTGAATGATACATCGTGGCACATGTGTGACCGTACAACGACTGCGCCCAAAAACGGCGGACCATACAGTGCAAATATTGTGCACGCAGCTACGTGTCGTCTCCCTATGAGAGCTGGATTGCAGTGTGGTACGCCATAGAGACGTGTGGGAGGGAACGGACGCCGTGGATGGCGATCAGCATGAGCTGTCTGTTGATGTATTCGCGGACCTAGTCGTCTCTCCTCACACACCGTGATGGCATGGTGCACCCGCGTTCCATATCTGCGACATGCTACAGAGGGCCGGTTGACAGTCGTTCGAGCAATGGACATCGCATACGTACGGGGGCCACCTTCCACGTATTGTCTAGGCGTGCACATTTTGTTGCGTGTATGTGGGCAGACGTAGTGTGGCGTGACACCTGACACAGGCATGCAATAATCGTGGAAGTTGCAAATGGCGATGGACGCCTGCGTTTTCTGGTGAAGTTACGCAAATGAACAAATGGTAACCTGTTGTGGTGCGGTTGTTCTCGCTAGGGGTGAATCGGTGATGGCGACGATAGGTTGAGGTACTAACCGGTTGTTCCAGCGATACCCACCATGCCGACGAAACTGAACGGCATCTGGGTGTGAAGCGATACGCGGCGGTGGCTGGGTGGGACCGTCCCCGGCCGGTGAGGGGGCGCCTCCCGGCGTGCTGGCCGCGCGGTGCGTGGGCGCACGCGCTACAGCCGGCTGGTGGGGGCGGCCAGTGGCAGGCGCGCCGGCCGACGGACGCGGCAGGCGTCGCAGCTGCGCGCCGGCGCACCCTGCGCGCGGCGCCGTGCGGCCAAAGTAGGTCCTCGCGGGCCCGGTGCGAAGCGCGGTGGACATCTTCAGTGTGCTGGTCCGATTGAGGACTGTGTGCGTTGAGGATGCGCTGCCGCCCGGCGCTCGGCGCCGCGACGCCGTCTGCTGCTCGGTCGCCCCAGCGGTTCTCGCTGGTGGTTTGTATCGCAGCTGTGCGGATGTGTTGGCGCGTGCGCTGTGCTGGGAGAGTTCGCTTCGGCACCCAAGTGGGGCTTTTGTCCTTCTGTGGCGCTGGCGTTGGAGCTGCCGGTCACCGTAGGTGGCGCGTGTTGTCTCCCGCCGGCAATGCCACGACAGCACGCTCCCGGGCCTCTGTCGGCAGCGGCAAGCTCAGTTGGGAGCACGGGTGGTCGCACCGAAAGCGTCTACTCGCCTAACTCCGGGCGATTGCGCCTCTCTCGAACCCGACCAAGTACTTGGGACGGCGCTGCGCGCCGCCGGGACCTGAGAGGGTTTCGAGGTGTATTGTGCAGGGGAGCTCAGCCTCCTCCTGTTTTGCAGAATGATTGAGCGGGACGCTTGCGTGTTCGCGCGGGCCCCCGGGACACACTCCCGGGCGGCCGGCTGCTCAGCTCTAGTTGACGCAGCTCCCTGGTTGATCCTGCCAGTAGTCATATGCTTGTCTCAAAGATTAAGCCCATGCATGTCTCAGTACAAGCCGCATTAAGGTGAAACCGCGAATGGCTCATTAAATCAGTTATGGTTCCTTAGATCGTACCCACGTTACTTGGATAACTGTGGTAATTCTAGAGCTAATACATGCAAAACAGAGTCCCGACCAGAGATGGAAGGGGACGCTTTTATTAGATCAAAACCAATCGGTCGGCTCGTCCGGTCCGTTTGCCTTGGTGACTCTGAATAACTTTGGGGCTGATCGCACGGTCCTCGTACCGGCGACGCATCTTTCAAATGTCTGCCTTATCAACTGTCGATGGTAGGTTCTGCGCCTACCATGGTTGTAACGGGTAACGGGGAATCAGGGTTCGATTCCGGAGAGGGAGCCTGAGAAACGGCTACCACATCCAAGGAAGGCAGCAGGCGCGCAAATTACCCCACTCCCGGCACGGGGAGGTAGTGACGAAAAATAACGATACGGGGACTCATCCGAGGCCCCGTAATCGGAATGAGTACACTTTAAATCCTTTAACGAGTATCTATTGGAGGGCAAGTCTGGTGCCAGCAGCCGCGGTAATTCCAGCTCCAATAGCGTATATTAAAGTTGTTGCGGTTAAAAAGCTCGTAGTTGGATTTGTGTCCCACGCTGTTGGTTCACCGCCCGTCGGTGTTTAACTGGCATGTATCGTGGGACGTCCTGCCGGTGGGGCGAGCCGAAGGCGTGCGACCGCCCCGTGCGTGCTCGTGCGTCCCGAGGCGGACCCCGTTGAAATCCTACCAGGGTGCTCTTTATTGAGTGTCTCGGTGGGCCGGCACGTTTACTTTGAACAAATT